>NC_077227.1:551518933-551626433 GCF_027887165.1 Monodelphis domestica | reverse complement strand
TCTTTCTCTCACTCTCATTCTCTCGCTCTCTCTCTCACTCTCTCACTCTCTCTCGCTCTCTCACTCTCTCTCGCTCTCTCTCTCTCTCTGTCTTGCTCTCCACACACACACATATATATATATATGCATATACACATATAATTATATCAAAAATTTTACCTAAACAAAATGTAAAATGGAATTTATTCAAAATAGAACCTTTTGTGGCTTAGGCTCTGCCCCCATACTCCTCAACTGACTAAAAGTAATAGTAATAGGAGGGGTTGTTCTAACAATTTGATGTGTTATCTAATTGAATGCTTTTATCACAATTTGTTTTAATAATAACCTTTATTTAAGTGACAGCAACAATTCCCCACTCACCATTATTTGGATACACTAAAATATTTGCAAATTAGAAGATGTTTCATATAATTCTTTGTGACCCCTGGAATACCCCATATCAATTCTTTGGGTATCTAAATGGAGTAAGTTGGAACCCTCTTTTTTATAGAGGAAGACCCTAAGATAGAGAGAGAGATTAAGGGAGTCCTCAGGATCATAAAAAACTAGGTTTTAAATGAAGATTTTTTGATCCAAATTCAGTGCTTTTCTCATTATATCATGCTTACTAGTATAATTGTACACACACATAGTTGGTATTTATTAAGATTTTATGCAAATGTGTCTCTTACAACTTTTCTGAAAATCTGTTAGGAATGAATACATTTTTATTTTTTGACATGTGGATTCATTGTGAATATACAGTGTGATTTGCTAAGTTAAATTCTGTAGCAACTGAGTTTTCCCAAAAGGTATTTGGGGATATTTTTTAAAAATCAATTACTTTACTTCTATACACTAGGCAACTAGGTAGCATAATAGATAAAGTATTGAACCTACAATTAAGGAGATCTGAATTCAAAATTTTATTCAGATCCTTATTAGATAAGGTATCCTAGGCAAGTTACTTATGTTTTTAAGTCTCAGTTTCCTCAATCATAAAACTGGGACAATAATAATACCTCTCTCCCAAGGTCATAATGAAGATCAAATGAATTAACATTGGTAAAATACCTTGCATACCTTAAAGCACTATATAAATGCTATCGTTATTATTAGTTTTTTAATTAATAATTTTAATAACTAATTTTCTTTTCCTCATGGTTTTTCCTTGAGTCTACTTTCATTATCTAATTTCAAACATATATATGTATATATATAAATGTACACATATAGACAGGCATATATATGCTATATATATGCAGATGTGTGTTTACAGAATGTATCACAAGTTTTAGTCCAATTTAAAACTGTTTGGTAATAAAAACAGACAGCAAGAAAAATATTCCAAGGAAAAGAGCATTAGTTATTTTTTAATCTATTAATAATGATGACACTTACAAAGTGCCTTAAAATGTACAAAACAATTTTCATATTAACTCATTAATTTTCATAAAAACTTTATGAGACAGGTACAATTATCTCCATTTAACAGAGGAGAAAACTAACACCAAGATATTATTAAGTTTAAAATTGCTATGACCTTTGGAACACCCTATGTTCTATTATGGAACAATTAGGTGGCACATTATATAAAGTACCAGGCCTACAGAGAAGAAGACACATCTTCTTGAGTTTGAATCTAGTTTAAGACACATACTAGCTATGTGACTCTAGGTCAGTCAATTATGTTTGCCTCTGTTTCCTCCTTCAAAGAAGAAAATGGCAAACCATTCCAGTCTCTCTGTAAAGAAACTCCCAAATGGGGTCACGGAGAGTTTGATACAACTGAAAATTATTCAGTACTGCAAAAAAACAACAAATATATTATAACAATGCTAGTGGAAAAGCAGCTTGGTATAACAGATTAAGAGCTGACCTAGGAGACAGGAAGACCTCTTTGTAAGTCCTGCCTCTAGTACAAAGAGGTCCCAAATTCAGGAAAATCATTGAGCCTTTCATTGCTCCAAGAAACATTTCTAAGAGCATAAGCTACGGAATTTTTGTAGATCAATTTTGATAGAGGGAGTCTCCTCCTCCTGGATACTTCAGTTCAATCAAAGTTCTAGACACTTCCCCCAACCACTCCCCCCCAAAAAGAAACAAATTTAGTCAATTATATCATGACCACATTAAAAATGTCTTTGGCATTTGGAGACTTTTAAAGGTTGAAAAGTCAAATAGACACAATACTTGCAATGGGACCAAGTCCATATTAACTGAATGACCAGTATGGTCCAATGTAATAACTCATTTTCAGTGCCCAGTACATTTGAGACACTTGTTGCAGGCTCTAGATGCTAGAAAGTGCCTGATTTCTTCAAGGATAAAACATAGGATTCACTTCTGGTGCTTTGTTTGACTAGAAGTAAGCAGCAGTAATGATGATAGTGATGATGGTAGTTGTATTTACAATTGTAATCATAGAAGTAAGTTTGTAACTTTATTGGGTTTTTTTGTTTTATTACATATAATAGACATTTTGGGATGGGATGGTTTATTTAGCTATTAGTCTATATCCCGGTATGGCCCAAGTAAAACAAGTATGTTACCAGCTTTTGAGATTAGTTGCCTTAATGCCAAGACTCCCATACTGACCACAATGATGCAGATCTGCAAAGTATACTTTATGTCTTAGCAAAAATAAACTGAACTACATGTGCAAATAAGTGTACTTGATTAGTGCATTAGACAGGAAGAATACAAGGTATAGTTCAGAGAAACCCAATTTCTTCTGATGTAAAAAGCAAAAATGCTTCTAATACATTTTCAAATCTTAAGAAAATGATCTAAAAACAAAAAAGCAAACCCTTCTGGCTTCAGACTACTCAAATCTTCAGTTGGAGATGAAATTGTCTTGGTTCATATGGTGTGCAAAGGAATGAAACATCCATCCAGAAGGTAAGCATTAAAGCTAGTTTCAAATTTGTGGCCCCTCACCCTCTAATCTTGGTACTGGATTTTAAGGAAGGATAGCAGAGATGGAGAGAGATCAATCACACTGGATAAAAAGAAGGAAATCTCCAAGTTCAAATTCCAATTCTCATACATTATGGAGAAAGTTCACAATTAATTATCCCTTCTCTTCTCTGTTTCCTAAATTATAAAATGAAGGATAAGTAATTTTAACTCCCCTCCAACTCTAAATAATATGATGATAATATCTCACCACCTGTTTTAAGATTTGTGCACTGCCAGGTGCAGCTGGGTGGCTCAGTGGATTGAGAGTCAGGCCTAGAGATGGGAGGTCCTGGGTTCAAATTTGGCCTCAGACACTTCCCAGCTGTGTGACCATGGGCAAGTCATTTAACCCTCATTGCCTAGCCCGTACCACTCTTCTGCCTTGGAGCCAATACACAGTATTGACTCCAAGACGGAAGGTAAGGGTTAAAAAAAAAATTGTGCACTACCTTTCCCACAATACTATGAGACTGGAAATGCAAATACTATGATCCCTATTTTACATAAGGAAAAAACTGAGACTCATCAAAGTAAAATGGCATTTCCAAAGTTACATAGCTAGCATCAACAGTAGTGAGAGCAAAGCATCATCCTTTTCTCTGCTTTCTCAGGAGACTGCTCTAAAAGAACAGTCCAAAGGCTTCTGGTGAGGTCTGGTGTAACTGTCTACAGTTCAGGTAAAGCCATGTAATGCTCCATCTCATCCAAGACTTGGCAACGTGAATCCCTAGGAAAGGTTTAAATGACTTCATCCCTACCCTCCTCCCCTGGGGGAATTCCTCTGAACCAATGATCCTTTATATGAATATAGCTGATGGATCTAAGACTAAAATCCATCTGTCTTGATGTCAAATCCAATGTTCTTTCCATTCCATCCAACTTCCTTATTTATGTAAGAAAAGAAGAGTGTTTCTCTAAAGTAAGGGTATCTAAGCTGCCTTGGGCTATTGTTTAAACCATTGCCCTCTGTCTTAGAGTCAACATGTGTGTTGGTTCCAAAGCGGAAGAGCAGTAAGGGTAAAGCAATGAGGGTTAAGTGAGTTCTTCAGGGTCACAGAGCTAGATGTCTGAGGTCAGATCTGAACTCTGGAACTCTGATCTCTAGACCTGGCTCTCAATCCACTGAGTCATTTAGCTATTTCCTCTTTGACTATGTTTACATATGTGTCATCAGTATTCTAATGAAATGGGTCACTAATATTCTCTTGATTCAGCACTACAAATTTTAGAGTTCCCAAATGAATAAACATTAATATCCCAACAATTCTGCCATGTTTCCGTTGTTACATCTATGGTATAAATTAGACATACTCCCCTTTGTTTCATCTTGTTTTGACTTATTGGTCCTTCTAACATTTATGTTCATTGTTTGACACAAAATGAATTAAAAGGATATATACTGGGACAGCTAGCTAGCTCAATTGATTGAAAGGCATACTTAAAGACAAGAGGTCCTGGGTTCAAATTTGGCCTCAGACACCTCCCAGTTTTGTGACCTTTGGCAAGTCACTGAACCCCAAAATGCCTAGCCCTTCCCACTCTTCTGCCTTGGGACCAATGCTTAATATTGCTTCTGAGATGGAAAGTAAGTATTTTTTGCAGAATACATACAGACTTAAGAAAAATTCTTAGGATCATTAGAACTTTGGTCTTGAGTTGGAAAGGATTATCAAAAGCCATTTAGTCTGATCTCTCCACTTTACAGATGAGTAAACTGAGTCATGAGAAGCTTCAATGATTTTCCTAAAGTCACACAGGAAAATATCATGAGATGGGACCCAAAGCAAGATTTTCTGACTCCAGAACTTGTACTTTTTCTACATGTTACCTGCCCATTCTGCATGTTACCTACCCTTTAGTGGTTCCTATACTGGAAAGGACATTCACCAAAAGTATTTCAAAGGTACTATCTGTCCCTGAGATTTAATAAAGAACTGATTAATGAAATTTGATAGTGTTGGCAGTGTGGGAGAAGAAAGAATGGTTCAACTGAGGGAAAATGGACTTATTCTTTTCCTTGTACAACAATGTCATAGAACTATATTTTTTAAGCTCAAATAGACTTCAGACAACATGTATAACCACTCATGTTACAAATAAATAAGTTGAGGCTCAGATAATTTAAGGGACTTATCCTGACTTACAGTTTTTGGTTAGATCTGAATCAGACCAATATCCCATTAGTTTAGCTTTGATACTAGAACAAAATGAGACCATCATAGGTCATTCGACACTTAACAAGAGTAGATTTATTTAACCATGGCAGCAGAAGAATATTAAACATGATTAATAATAGAAAACACTATGAGTTGTTTCAATTGAATAAAGCTCTCTTGCCTGAGCTACTCATTTGATCTGCAGATAAGCAACAGAGAGGATAGGCTGGAGCTCTGCAGGGCTATTTTCTACTCCACCAAGAAGAGATATCGACAATCTTTGCTTTTATTCACCTGAACCAACCAAGTCTTGAAGATGCTCTTAATTCTTATTAAGTAAAAGACCAGCTTACATGGCACTCATGAATTAAGATATTACTTCTACTATATACACCTGGTAAGCAGTTCAATCTCAGCTTTTCATATGCTAATATGTTCTTTCAACCACCATCTCTCCTCCTGGAAAAAAATAATAATATATCCTTCCTCCTTCTTACCCCTGAATCAGAAAGAAGCTGGTAATTATAAATGTTTTATGGTTGATATTTTAAACATTGGGATATCTTCACTATAAGGCTAATAATAAAGCCATCCTAGAAAATTGTTTCCATTTTAAGACATTTGCAGAGTATGTAAATGACTGTTTTAATAGAATACTTTGGCTTCCAAGCAGCTAGAACTACAGGATACTTAGAGGGTAAATATATGTCCCATAGACTACTTAAAATCAATAGTCTGTTTTATGTTAGTACACAACCAATATTTAATCCATTCCTTTATTCAAAGAATTAGAGAATAGAGTGACCTTTTTGAGGAGAAATGCCTTTGGTATGTAAAGTATCTAGCAATGATATCTTTGTCTTTTCTCAGTTCCTGAGGTTCAATATGTTACTTTAAGTAGCAACAGAAATAATTACTTTGTTCAGAATAGAATCAGAATAATGGAGCCATTAGAGCTGGAAGGGACCACAGAGATCATCTAGTCCAACCCCCTGTTGTTACAGATGTGAGAACTATAGAAAAGGCAAAATTGGTGCCAACATTGGGTTCTTTTAACTGAAGTGTCACAATTAGCCTCTTTTAAACTCCATTTTCTTGTCCCGTGATAACATCATTAATGAACTTTTTCTCATTCTAACTCCATAATATTGCTCACATTGGTTCCCTCTCTCAATTCACACCACACTTACCCTAGTTCAGGTCTTAATTAACTTGCTCACACTCTTAAAATCACCTTTTAATCACTCAATCAACAAGCATTGATTAAGCCCCATTATGTGCCAGACACTGTGCTACATATGAGGGATATAAAAAGGAAAAGGAAAATAATTTCTACTCACCAGGAAGATACATTCTATCATGGATACAGAATATATATGTGGGTGCTGGTGTGGCAGGGGGTATATACATACCTGTACATATATGCATAAATTGTACATGCATGTATATGTGTACACACACACACACACATATATATATATACATATCTTTTTAGAAATAAATACAAGGTAATAAACTGAAACTTGGGGAGGCTGAAGTACTAGCCAAACAAATGACAACTTTGCTATTACTCTCTAATCTTTCTTTCACACAACTTCCAAATTGATATTCTTAAAAAGGCAGGTCTGCCCAGGTCACTCTCGTATTCAAGAAGATAGCAGAGATCCTGATTATCTTTTGGATAAAATACAAACTCTTCTGTTTGTTACAGTCCTTTTTAGCTGGTTCTGATCACCCAAACTGATGGCATTTGATACCCGTCATGAAACTATGACCCAGTCAAATTCGTTTACTATTTATTCTAGGTACACAATATTTCGTTTCCTGTCTAAATGATGTTGTCCATCCTCATACCTGGAACAGTCTCCCTTTTCATCCCTCATTCCTCTTAGAATATTTAATTCTATTTGAGTTTCAATTCAAGTGCATCCTCCTGGGAAAATCCTTTCCTGATTCTTTTAGTCATAGTATAGTCTATACCCTCCATTAAGATATTGTGTATTTATTTTGCATGTGTCTTTTATTTACTTCTCTGTGAACATATTTCATCTCTCCCTAGAATATTAGCTCTTTGAAGGCAGAAAATGTCTTTATTTTGCATTCATATCTCCAACAATTAGGGCAATGCCTGCTTTGTAGTACGTGTTCAATAAATGCTAGATGATTGATCAATTTGTTAATTGATTTCTTAGAGTAATTTAGAGATTTAAAATGGTTTGTTCTCACTTCCTTCAGATCTTATCCTGTTCTGTTGATTAGGAAAGATAAGTAGCCTGAATTATTTCTAATGTACTGGCATTCTAATTTTCTCTTTTAAGTGGGAGTAGATAGTCATTAAGGCAAAACCTCTTAAATGTCTAGGGACTATAAATTAATAAAATACTGGTTTCATTTTAATTATAAGTTACATGCATAATTTCACCCAAATCATGAAAAAATTATCCTGCTTCAGAGTTGTCGAAGAGTTCCTAGTTTGGCAACAGCTTTCTGTTTCAAATGTTGATTCCATTATCAAAGGGGCTAAAAGGCTGTACAATTTATCTTTCTTTGTGACTGAAAAAATTGATAGAATTCAATAACATTTATAAAGCTGGGCATATTTTCTAAACATTCCTATGTCAGCTCCTCCCCCCGCCAAAAAATTAAAGGCCTGCCTGACAATTTCCCCTTTTCAAATTGTCTTTAAACTTATATTGCTAGCAAAAGGTTAGGATAAATTTTTAGGCCAAATAATGCACCCCTTACTCAGTTCTCAAAGGATATGAACAATGTAAAATATAAAATGTTGGCATAAATTTCTAGAAATCATTATTATCTTTTTTCAATAAACTACTATAATATGCCTTAGTGTTTTTAAAAGTAGCAACAGCTCACAGGAATAATGAAAATGTAAATTTAATCTAAATCCTTTAAAAAATGTGAGACAATGTGACAACCAAATATGTCACACAACAAATAAGACATTCTCACCAGGGTAGCTTCCTCCTTTGAATGAGTTTGGGAGGACTAATTAAACTACACATTAAAATATTCTAATTTGAAAATGAAAGTTAATGTATTATTTGAACTTTATGAAAAATAGAACTTATATCCATACAGCACTTAGAGAGAGAAAATTTTAAGCAATATCACCAATACTATTACTTAATAGTGTATTAGAAATGCTAGTAATGACAATAAAGAAATTTTAAAAATCAGAATAGGCAAAGAGGTAATAAAACTATCACTTATCACAAATGATATGATGATATAGAGAGAACATCTCAAGATTCAAATAAAATTATTTGAAATTATCAAAAATTTTAGCAAAGGAGCCACATAAATCATCAAAATTTTATTTTCCTGCCAAGGGTAGATATTAAAAGAAAATTCATTTAGATAAACCATAAAAAGAATAAAATACTTAGCAGTATATCTACCAAAACAAGCCAGAAACTATCTAAACATAATTATGTAATATTTTTAATGGAAATACAGTCAGATCTAAATAATTAGAGAAATATTAATTGTTCTTGGGTGGGCAGAGTGAATATAATTAAAATGAAACTCATACCTCATCTACTTATTCCTGATCTACTTATTCTATACCATCCAAATAAAATTACCAAAAAAAAAAGAATCATAAAAAAGAATAACAAAGGTCATTTGCAAAACAAAAAGGTAAAAATTATCAAAGGAATTAATGAAAAAAATGTAAAGAAAGGAGGTTTAGCAATACCAGATTTTGAACTATATTATAAAGTAGTAATGATCAAAACTATCTGATACAGGTTAAAAAATAGAAAATAAAAACTGTGGACCAGGACAGGCTTATAATAATAAACAATTAATAAACAATTGTAAAATATAGTGTCCTTTTGTTTGGCAAAAGTAAATATTCAAAATTTTGGAATAAGAATTCAATACTTGGTAAATAATCTTAGATAAACAAGAAAGCAGTCTTACGGAAACTAGATTTAAGCCAATATTTTATTCCATTTACTAAGATAATATCAAAATGGATACATGACCTAGGTACAAAGGTATATATCATAAATTAATTACAAGAAGAGGGAACATTTTATCTATTAGATTTATGGATAAGAGATTAATTTATGAAGAAAAAAATAGAAGATGGCAAAAGTTAGGGATGTAAAATAGATTATTATGAAGATATTAAATTGAAAAAGTTTTATACAGATAAGGATAACATACCTAAGATTAGAAGAAAACCAAGAAGTTGGGGGAAAATATAGACAGTTTCTTGAATAGAGGTATCATATCTGAAATACATATAGACAACTTTGTCATATATACTAAAATACAATCCAAGACTCAAATGATAAGAGGTCAAAAGATATGAAGTTTTGGGGTGAAGAAATCAACGGTAGACCTAACTGAAAAAATGCTCTAAATCATTATTGATTAGAGAAATGAAAATGAAAACAACTCAGATATTGTATCATATCTATCAGATTGATCAAAAGGATAAAAGGGCAAAATGGCAAATGTTGGAGGGGATGCAGAAAAATGAAGAAACTAATATACAATTCATGAAATCGTGAACTGATCTAGCTATTTTGGAGAGCAATCTGGAATTATGCACAGATTTATAAAACTGTGTATACCATTTGACCCAACAATGACACGATTATGTTTATTTACTAAAGTGATCAAGGATAAAGTAAAAGAATCAATGTGTTCTCAGATATTTAGAGCAACTCTCCTCATCAGAGCAAAGACCTAGAAATTGAAGGGATGCCCTTCAAGTGGGAAATGGCTAAACAAGTTGTGGCATAGGATTGTGATGTAATACTACTATGAATTAAGAAATGATTAATATGTTGAAGAATACAGTGAACAGAACCAAGAGATTATGTGCAACAACAAAATTATGGTTTGTAGGATGAATTGTGTTTCTACCTCCAAAGAAACAATTAATAAATAGAATACACAATTATATATATGGATACATATATATATATATATATATGTTGTTGGGGTTTTTTTTCAGATGATGCCTTCTCTGATGGAAGGGGAGTGAGTTAAATTGGTATTTTAATGTAACCAACATTTTTTTTTCATGAAAGATATTATTTTTATTTATTAATGAATTAACAAGCATTTTTCAAAGATTATGTGCCAAGAATTAGGAGATGTCCTGGGAATACAAATTCAAAGAATGAAACAATTTTTCTCAACAAGCTTACATTCTACTGTTAGACTAAAGAAATAAAAACATAAATAAAATTAATTAATTAAAAAGTTAATGCATAAGAACTAAACTTTATTTTAAGAATACAATTTAAAAATGTGAAACAAAATAAAATGCTTGATTAAAATTTTTAACTAAAATTTTTTTAAAAAGATATAAATCTGTGCTTTTACATTTTGGGTATCTTCTGAATGCATGTCTATCGTCATTAGGAAGTGTTGAAATACCAGGAAAGACAGAAGTGTTGGGAGTTTCAAAAACTGAAAGACTTATCTTTATAGGAAGTTATATACACACTTATTTCTCATAAGGCAATATCCTTACTGTCTATCCAAAATGCTCACATTTGGTTTTTAGTTACCTAAATGAAAATTAACCTAATTCTATTAGAAGCTTGAACCTTTCTGTTGTTATTTGATTTGAGACTAAGAGTTGGCTTCTTAAAAATCAAACAGATGAGGAAGATGAAGAAAAACATTAGCAAAATGGACTCATCTACTACGGTTAACTTCATTTAACAAAACATCTGAAAGTAAAAGGAATCATATAAACATTCCTTCCTGGTATGGTGCAGAGAAGGAAATATTCTGAGTTAGAAATACTAATTGATATTGATTAGCATCAGAAGATCAGTTTATATTGCTGGATCATGGCATGGAACTTCTTCTACAAGATGTCTTCCTTAAAGGAATTTTATACAGAAGGAAAGGTTTTATTAATATTGGTACATCAAAATATATATCGTTGGGATTGTCCATTTGGTGGGAGCTGGATTCTGCATCTGTCAAATCACTATATTCTTGCTTCAAGTCTTGGATGCCAGCATGGAGTTCCATCAACAATTTAATGAGTATCTGATCCAAGCATCGGACCTCCATCAGCTCTTTTCTGAGGAAAGCCAAGGCACTTTCAATGTCTAAGCTCTGTCTATTGGGTCCATCTTCTTTGCTGTAACACCTCAAGGAGGAAACTTCTGCTGGGCTACAGCTATTAAATGTGACAGATTTTGAAGAAAAATCTTTAAGCTGTGTCAAAACGACCTCCATTTTTCTAAATTTAAATTCAGCTGAGAAGGATACAGCTCGGTCAAGGTCAGTTTAGCTTTTTTACCACCAACATTTTTTTTAAAATAGAGGTTGACCATACCCAACTACCAAATAATTTTTTATAGAACTAGAAAAAAATAATAACAAAATCCATCTGAAAGAACAAAAGGTCAAGAATAACAAGGGAATTAATGGGGGAGGGAATGTGAAGAAAGCAATAATCATCAAAACAAACAGATACTAGCTAAGAAATAGAATTGTGGATCAATGGAATGAATTAGGTACATGATATATAGGAACAAATAACCTTAGCAATCTGGTATTTAGTAATCCAAAAGAATTTTGGGATAAAAATTTTTGGGTTTTTGAATAAGAATTTATTATTTGACAAAAACTGTTGGGCAAACTGGATAACAGTATAGCAGAAACTAAATATAGACTAATATCTCGCACTATATATTAAGATAAGGTCAAAATGGGTATATGATTTT
Organism: Monodelphis domestica; assembly: GCF_027887165.1. Lineage (NCBI taxonomy): Eukaryota > Metazoa > Chordata > Mammalia > Didelphimorphia > Didelphidae > Monodelphis > Monodelphis domestica. Next base: position 551,614,603 of record NC_077227.1, on the reverse strand, counting down.
GATATAAAGAGTGATACCATAAGTAAATTAAGGGAACAGATTCATGGAGAAGGGAAGAATTTATGACCAAAAAGAAACACAGAGCAATATGATGTGAAATTAATAATTCTGATTATCAAATTTTAAAGTTTTATAAATATAATCAATATAACAGAGATTAGAAAGGAAACAACAAACAGGAAAATTTATAACAAAATTCTCTCATAAAAGTCTAATTTATCAAATTTATAAAGAACTAAGTCAAATGTATAAGAATACAAGTCATTCCTAAGTTGACAAATGATTAAAGGATATGAGCAAGCAGTTTTCAGATGAAGAATTCAAAGTTACCAATAATCACATGAAAAAAATATCCTAATCACTCTTGGAGAAATACAAATTAAAACAACTCTGAGGCACCACCTCACACCTATCAGATTGGCCAATATGTCCATAAAAGAAAGTGATAAATGCTGGAAGGGATGTGGCAACTAAAATATACTCTTGGTGAAACTGAATATATCCAACCATTTTGGAGGGCAATTTTTAACTCTGCCCAAAAGAGCTATAAAATCGTGGGTACCCTTTGGTCTTGTAATACCACTACTGGGTCTATATACCAAAGAGATTATTAAAAAGGGAAAGAATATACTTGTATTAAAAAAATATATAAAGCTGCTATTTTTGTGGTGTCAAAGAATTGGAAATTGAGAGGACATCCATCAGTTAGGGAACAGCTGATTCTATTTTGCATTAAGAAATGATGAGCAGGATGATTTTAGAAAATTCTGGAAAGTTCTACATGGAATTATGCAGATGAAAATAAGCAGAACCAGAAGAACAATTTACACTCTAATAGCAATAATATATGATGATCAACTATGAAAGACTTAGCTACTACTCTCAGCACAACAATGATCCAGGATGATTCTGAAGACCTTATGACAAAGAATACTATCCACCTCCAGAGACAAAACTGTTGGAGTCAGATGCGATCAAACTACATCATTTTTCATATTACTTTTCTTAAGGTTTATTTTGGGGATTAGGTTTTTTATGAGTATTCTCTTAAGGCAATAATCAATATGGAAGTATGTTTTTCATGATAATATGTGCGTAACCCAGATCAAATTGCTTATCATCAGCAGAAGAGGGAGGGAAGGAAAGGAGGGAGAGATCTTATACTTTTGGAAAAAAATATGTTGAAAATTGTTATTATATGTCATTGGGAAAATAAAATATCTGAATAAAAATGAAATGGAATTTTTATTTTAAATTGAACTTGAAAAGAAAGTAAAAAGTCATTTATTTCAATCTCTTCATCATGAGAAAACTTGGACTCAAAAGACACAGGAGATAGGCAATAGAAGTGACAGAGCCAGGATTCCAATGAAGATCCTCAAACACCAAATCAAGTACAGTTTTAATGGCACAAGTCACATCTGCTGTGATCCTTGCATTTTGTAACAAGGTCCAATGGCTTTCCTGAGGTTCAGTGCCTTTCCCGAGGTCATATGTTTTAAGTTGTAGACTTAAGATTCAAACCTAGGTCTAATGACTATAAATACTATAATCTTTCCACTATGCCATAACTTGATTTTTTAATAGTAGCCTTGTGATACCACCTAGATAGTTACCCATTTTCTAATCCAAAATAGAAAGAGCTAGTTAAGACTTGATCATGTTTTGGAACATGTCAAAAGATTCATAGTTTGATCAAGTGATTCTTCAGATTCATCTGAGCATGCCAAGTGAGTACCTGCTTGGGCAGTTTGACGTCAGAAGGTACAAGCTGATCTTATGCTGTCATTTTAAGTGGTACTTGAACATAGGCATCCAATAAATTAGTGGTTAGTATATATAACCACTTCATGGGCTATGTTAATTCACAAAAAAAATTAAATGTAAAATAAAAGTGACAATTTGCATGGCCTATTTTGTACAATACCTTTGGATGTAAGCAGAATTTGCAAGAATCATGTAGTTTTTATAAACTGTGACTACTGGCCCTCTAAATGTAAGATACCTGTCTAATGACCAGCAAGTGGATATATTACTAGAAGGCCTGAATCACACCGATCTTGATATCCTTGACACGAACAAATGTGATAAAAGCAAGGAATGACAGGTCCTCACAGTTCTCCTGGTGCCCTTTAAATATAAAGTGACATTGAGTAAGTACCCCAGCATGTTGAATGACTCCCCATGGTGACATTTTTGAAGAACATGGAAGAGAGTCACATAATATTTGGTCCATTTTGTCTAAATTAGCTGATCATTTTGACCAATTCAATGCAACAATTTCAGGGAGAAAATTTTCTATACTAAACTATTTTTGCAAATGGATCATCAAATAGTTTGTTGTATTGGTGAATTTATGAGTTTTCATGATTTCTTCTTTAACACTTATTTTCAAAAGTCAATTGATTTTTCTGTGTGCACATCTTCCAGGTACTTTTGCAGTATTAAGGTCATATCTTCATACTTTCTGAAGGACACAGAGATATATTTCACCTCTACATGTGCCCCTAGATCACTTTCCTTTTTCAAACTTAGTGGTATGAAATTGAAATCATTTTTAATAGTAAATGAAGTTAGCTGGCCTCTCTGAATTAACCCTTTTAATGGTACAAGCAGAGGTACAAATTAAATTTGCCATTTATTCCTTTAAGAAACTAGAGGGGCAATGTGGTGGGTGTTTCTTCATCTATAAAATGAAGGGATTAAAACATCTCAGGAGCTAAAGATTAGAGTTAGTAGAAGTTCCTCATTTTTTACTTAACTAATGACTTAATAAGTAGCAGCTTTGGGAAAGATAGTAAAGGTATTGAGAGGGGCTAAATAAATTTAAGACAAAATCTGAAATTTTATTTTCATTATATCAGTTTGAACCACACACTACTATTATCATTATGATGCCTCTACTTTTTTCAGAGGGCATTAAATTCTAGTAAAATTGCTTTTATCAAAGGAGAAAATAAATTGATACTAATACTATACTCTGCATTTTTAGGATCAAATCAAAGACAAACAATTGTACTTAATATAACACCAATTTAATCAAAGCATATCTAATTTGGAGAGAGACAGACACACACACACACACAGAGACAGAGAGACAGAGAGAGACAGAGAGACAGAGAGACAGAGAGACAGAGAGACAGAGAGAGTCAGAGAGAGAGAGAGAGAAAGAAAGAGATACTATGCTAGACTTGGAGTCGGGAAGTTGTCCAGAGAGATAGTCTCCAAAGCCTTTTGACATGCATCGGACCCATGATAATTTCAGGTAATATTTATAATTATCTTGAAAAAGGAAAGGATATTTTAAAATGTAGTTTGGGTTAATAGGCAAGAATAATTGAGGAATCAAGTTACAAGAACCACTCCTGGAAAAAAACAAGGTCTCCTGCCTACCATTGACATCTTAATCATTTTTCAATGGTGAAAAGTGGGTCCTAGCACCAAGGCTTCATGTAAACAGGGAAGCAATGATGTGAAGACAAGAGTTACTCTGTTTTAGAAGGTTGAGTGCCACTCAGTACATTTCCTTTAAAAAAAAAGTTTTTCTGTCCTTTAACATTCTAAGGAATTTGGAAAGGATTTTAGTTTTAAAATATCATCTCAATAGTTTCTATTGTACTAAAAATGTTTTCTTCTAAATATGCATCTACATTTCTAAACTTTAAAGTACTGTATCTTAGAATCATAGGATTATAAATCAAAAGCTAGAAGGTACATTAGAGGTTATCAAATCCAACTATGATTTTATGGATCAGGAAACTGTGAGAAGTTGAAGTGATTTGTTCAAGGCCATCCAATTAGCAAAAAGCAGATCTCCTTCTGCAGCATTACCAGATTTATTAATGAGAAATATTATTATTCTAGCTCTTCTTTTAGGGGGTAGATCTGTGACTTTATTGATATAGGAAACATTCAGAGAAGAATCTCCAATTACCAGTCCAGATGTATAATGATTCTGTGACTTAGAGTCTTAAAGAGTTAGAAATGTATTATTATATAGTCAATTCATATGTTGCAATCCATGGTAAAAAGAGGCAAATATAATCCTTTCTATACAATTAAAGATTTAAGACAGACTTAAACAAAGGGAAAATTGTGCAAATACTCAGATAGGTATATAATAGGACCATGTCTCTCATCTGGCTTTGGTTTTATTAAGACAAAATGGCATTAGGAATAGTTTTTAGTGACTGCTTCGTAATAACTAAGTGTGAAACTTTGGGTGAGTCATTCATTCTATCTAAACTTCAAATATCTCACTTATAAGTAAGGAACCTAAACTAGATGATCCTTACGGTCCATTTCTGCTCTACATTTAGGGATCATAAGATCATAAATCCAGAGCTGAAAAAGATTTGTATCTTCTTAATTTTTCAGATAGGAAAACTGAAACCCAGAGAGTTAAAGTGATTTGTTCAAGGACAAAATTTAATAAGAATCAGAAGCAGAGTTAGAACCTAGGTCCCCTGACTTTAGAGTTAATATTCTTGCCACTGTATTAATTTGCCAAGACAACCTCTATGGTCCTTTCCAAGGTTCTGTGATTAGAAAAACCTTGAATAAATTTGAACTGTGATCAATATTATGGTTCTTCACTAAAATTCTCCTCTAATGGATCATGGTAGCATAGAGATGAGTCAGTAGCCTTGAATGGTATGCAAGGAGTACACAAAATCTAATAGGTCCTACAAAGCCAGAAAGCCTTCAAAAGTGCCACTAGTAACAGATTTCTGTGTGCCAGATACCTAAATACTAGCCTAGGTATATCCAGCAAGGGTCATAAGCAAAAAAAAGAAAGCAGCCACCAAATGATGAATTGTTTTGGCTGCAATGACTCATAAAACCATCTGTTTGGTGTGCAGTGGTTGTAATCAGTGCTGGTGGAGGGAATGCCTATATGAAGGGAATCACAGCTCTCCTGAAGCAATGAAGCATCTATTTTTTTGGTTCTTTGTGTCTTCCCATGAATTGCTTATCTCCTTTTGTTTTTCCCAACGATCTGCATTACCAAAGCACTTTAATGTTAACACTCCATGCTCTTGAACAAAGGAGAATGTATTCTCATTATGATGCTTTGCATGTCTTAAAAGTTTCTGTTGGTTTATACAAAATCATTTTAACCTCCAAACAAAGGCAGGCTGTAATATTATAAAATTAGGTTGAATGTTTCTACAGTATTCTCCTATTTATGTATATACACAAAAAATCATGTAAAAATTTCTGTAAAAGCTGTTTAAATCTCAAAAAAATGTGATTGCCTATGCAGTGCATGTGTATTTGAGGAAAAGATTTTCTAGAGTGGAGTCTACATCCTTACTGTGTCTCTATTCCCAATATCTTAGCTCAATCTCTTGCAAAGATTATTTTTAAATGATTATTGATATCTACCACCATTGAAGGAACAGCTGGAATCCAAATTCAAATTGAAATATATCATTCTGTACTTTATTTCCTCCATGAATTTTTTAATCATAAGTGATATGTGCCTTCTTTCATAACATGACAAACACTGAAATATGTATTGTATGATAATATATGTAAAAGCTCTATCAATTACTTGCTTTCTTGGTGAGGAAGGAAGAATAGGAAGAAGAGAGAGAACATGAATTGCAAAATATCAGAAAATGAATATTAAAATTTTTGACTTGTAATCTGGAAAAAGTTATCATAATAAAATATTATAATAATTATAATAAAAATAAATATTATAATAAAATAAAATGAAATTGAGTCCATCAATACACATTTATTAAATGCCTATACAATGGTCTAAGCAAAATATTGGATGCTAGGAATGCAAAGAGACCATTCCCTAAAGAAGCTTCTAATGGATCATGAGAAATAGAATATAGGGAGCAAAAAAATACATATATAATGTAATGGGGGTGCAAAAGAGTTCTCCACCACCCAGGCTAAAGCACATTTAGTCAGATCTCTGAGCACATGCTCAGATGGAAGGTGGTGAATATATTCTTTAGAATTCGAATACAAAGCATTTGGAAGGCACTTGAAAGGCAACATTTGATCCCCTCCAGAACCACTGAGAACTTTCCAAGATTTTAGAGTATGGATAAATGTACCAAATGTATCCAAGCTATTAAGTAAAGCAATCATTTCACTGGGGAATGGAGGGAAGAAGATGTGGATAGGGTAAACCATCAGTGCTTTGATTTACTCTGACATACTCTATAATTAATTTAAATTATTAATAAGCAAATAATTTTTTCACAGAAACACTATTTAATCACACAAAACATTTGGGAAATTCTGAAGTGAAGATGACTAATAATATCCTTTTCATTTTTCTGATTATAATTTTTGGTTCAATCTTTATGTGATAAAGGAGCTGTAGATGAGTGCCATTCTTAGGACAAAAGGATCACAGTTTGGAATGCATTCTCATTTTTCATGTAGTTGTCTCAGATTAGGTTGAAATAGAGCACATTTGGAAGTACATTGTAGGAGTGTCCTCATGTATATTTAAAACAATGAGTACAAAACAATATCCTTGGTGAGATAATTTGCATATGATATTTTTAGCCTCAAGTCTTCCACCGAACAGTTTTTACAAAACAATAAGGAAAACTTACCTTCCTGACTACAAAACCTCAGACACTTTTCTAGGTGTGTGACCCTGGGTAAGTCACTTAACCCTATTTGTCTCAGCTTCCTTATAGAATAGGAAATGGGAAAACATTCCAGTATCTTTTCAAAACAAACAAACCCAAATGGAGTCATGAAGAGTCAGACATGATTGAAACAATTGAATAATCATAAGAGTTAATATTTACTAATCTAATACTAATATGATCTACTATTTAGTTCTCTATAGAAAAATCTTGTAAAAGATGTTGATATAGATAAATAAGTATAAGATTAATGGAAAGGGAGAGGACAGGTCATGAAAGTCTTTGAACATCCAACTTGGGATTTTATATTTGATCCTAGAAGTGATAGGGAGTCACTGGATTTAGTTGAGTAAGGGTATGAGAGAGAGAGAGAGAGAGAGAGAGAGAGAGAGAGAGAGAGAGAGAGAGAGAGCACTGTGTTTTAGGAAGTTCACTTTGGCAGCTGAGTTGTCGATGGACTCAAGTGAGAAGAGATTTTTGGCAGGGAGATAAATTATTGCAATAGTCCAGGTGTGAGGTGATGAGAGCCTGTAGCAGGATGATGATTCAATATCTAGCAGTCCTATAAACACCTCTTAACTATTATTTTTTTTACAAAGACCACAATCTCTGTGAAGATATATGTGCCAAGGTGGAGAGAGTGCCTGTGAAATAAGATTCCAGATGTCTTTGAATTGCTGCAGAAAATTAGGCCAATTAGTGAATCATCCTATGCCTGACTTTCACCAAGTAGAATAAATTCTGAGTGCTTCGCATAAATTCTAATTTGTCTAAAATCCAAGCAACCAGAAAGCACAAATGGTTGATATTTGTTTTGTACAGTTCAGCCACTGTTTTATGGTAAGTAAACATGATAATGAAATAATATTAACAGTTCAAATTTGCTATTTACAAAATGTTTTCTGCATAAATCTGGCACGTAGTTGGTACAAAGTTCATTATGCAAATTTTGGGAAATTTGAGATATTATTTGTGTATTTCTTAAGAAAACTTCTTTCACAATATGGGCTTCTGCTCTCTAATTTCAGTCTTAGAAAGTTACTTTGGGTACTGAGAGGTACAATTTGTTGATGATTACTTAAGGACTTTGTGTCAGAGGTGAGATTTGATGCCAGGTCATCATAGCTCCAAAGCCAAGTCTATTCACAACATTACTTTGCCTCCTGTTCCCATTTTACAGTTGCAAAAACTGAGAAAGGGGTCAATCTTGTTGTCCTATCAAGATCTCAAATCCTATTCCAATGCTCTTATATGTAATCATAGATTATATACTTTCTCTAAAAAGGAAACTATCATTCTGTGAAGTTTTTTTCCTATAATTCTATTTTAATTATAATATTTATTCTTTACATGATATCAAAAATGAGCATTTACATATACAAAACAGTAAAGATTGTAACTCAAAGCCGAAATCTCCTCTTTTAATGAGAAATGCTTTTCACTACATTTTAAAAACTTTCTAACCTTTGCATATTTTCTTCTAGTATTCCTTCTCTTCTGGGCATTTAAAAAATGTTTCGGTGATCCAGTTTTGTTTTTGTTTTGTTTGGAAGGAGTAGCCTATCTCTAATGCCTCTCTCCCTCCCATCTCCAACCAATAAAACTAAAAGAAAACAAGACTCTTGCAATAAATATACTTAATGAAATAAAATGAATGCTAATGTTGATCATGACTGAAAGTATATCTTAATATTCTTTGTGTGCTTCAATTAGGAGATGGGTAACATACTCAATAATGGGTACTTTCAAATTATAATTTCTCATAGCATTTGAAAGCTTTAAGCTTCAACCAATGGTGGTAAAAAGTGTTCTTATTTTCCTATCATTCCTCCAACATTTATCATTTTCTTTTCCAGCCATTTTTGGCATTTTAATGGGAATGAATGGAAATGAGTGGAAAAATCAGTTGTTATCACTATTTTTCTAACTATGTGTAATTTGGAACATGTCTTATAAGGCTAAAGATAGGTTATACTTTTGTCAGGAATTTCCTGTTCATATCATTTGATTATCGAGTAGAGTATGGCTATTTTCTTATATATTTAAGATAATTTCTTACAGATATAAAATATCAGAGCTTTTGTAGAGTCTTGCAATAAAGTTTTATTAGCCAATTTCCTTTCAAATTTTAAGCTCATGAGGTTTTGAACAATTAATATCTTTCCATTTATGAAGATGTATATTACTCTAAAGAAATTCTTATAGTTTTGTTTTTCTACAGTTCTGACATATCTAGATAAACAAATATATTTATACACTGTAGTTATATTAAATATAATTTATCTATCTCTTTCTACTATATTGGGTTGCTGACATATAGAAAGATTAATAATTTGGGATGTTTTATTTTACATCCAGCTTATTTACATATTTTTAATTATTTCAATTAAACTTTAGTTAACTCTCCAGGTTTCTCTACACAGACCATCAAATCATCTAAAAGTATGGTAATTTTTTTTTCTCTGTCCCTGTGTTCATTTTTTGCTAGAGTTAGAATTTCAAAAATGATATTAAATATTAATAGTGACAATAGACACACCTTTGCTTTAGGACTCAGCTTATTATGATAGCCTCTGTGTCCATTATATATAATACTAGCTCTTTCTCTTATGTAGACTATATTAACTACATTAGGGAAAGGTTCATTTATTCCTATACTTTTAGTGGTTTTTAGCCAGACTGTGTATTTTATTTTATTCGTAAAAGCTTTTTCTACATATTTTTGATATAATCATGATTTTTATTATTTCTTTTTTTACCATGGCTTATCACATTTATAGTTTTTTTAATATTAAACCAACCTTGCAATAAAGGTATAAATACAGCCTAATCATAGTTTATAATTTCTGTCCTATTTTGCTAAAGCATCCTTGCTCTTTCACTTATTATTCTTGGTCAATATTGATTAGGGATATTGAGCTATTGTTTCTTTCTATTATCTCTCACTACATTAGATATGTAGAATATAGTGTTAAAGAAGATATTTTTTTAATATCCATCCATTTCCCATTTCTGTGGATGGTTTATATAATGCTCAAATTATTTATTTTTTAATGTTTAGTGAAATTTACTTGTGCATTCATCTGGTCTTTTTATTCCCCTTGTGTAATTTATTTTGTGACTTGTTCAATTAATTTTTCTAATATGAGTTTATCTAAATTCTACATTCTTAATCTTAATCCTTCATAATTTTGTAAATAATGTTCTATTTAATTTCAGTTGTAGCATTTTTAATTGGGCAAAATATTTTAATAATATTCTTTGTTATTGTAAACTCTTCATTTATATTTTTGATACTATTAAATTTATCCTCTCTTTTTACATCAAATAATCTAAAATTTTGCCAATAAAGCATGCAGTTGATATTTATACACTTTTACATTTGTCTCTGAGAATGTTATGCCCTTGGGATCAATTTTTGATAAATATTTGTTTGTATATATAAGGGTAAATAAATGGAGAAAAATAATTGTATGAATACATATATATACATAAAGCTAGCCCAGATGCACCTAAATTGTTGATACATTCTACATCTACAGAACTTATCAATTAATATTTATGTTTATATTGATAATATGGAGAGGCAATGATATATGGCATTATTTTACTTCCAATCTCCTTTCTTATATTATAATTCATATTTGGCATCAAACCGTAGGTGATTTCCAAAGCTCTGTCCTTTTCTTCCTATGCTTTTCCATCCAATTGACTCTAGAACCAAATATAAACTCATCCACCAGTCTTTTAGGGCTATATCTTCTGAACATTATTATATATTATTTCTCTTCCTGCACTCTGTGATCCAGCTACAATGGCCTTTTCTTTGGTTCTTATTTTCCCTATCCTGTCTCATCAATGGATGTCTCCAAAGCCTGTGATGCACACTTGTACCCCATAGAAACCCTATCTTCCTTCATGAAATAATTCAAATGTCATCTTCTACATGATTCCTTTTTCTAATTACATTGCATTTAAATACTTTATATTTAGGTATTTTGTATAAATTTCAGTTGTGACAGAGAGAAAAGGGGCTTTTTTGAAGGGTAAGGAATGTAATGTGAGAGCAACAGCAAAAAGATTAGTTTGGCTGAAATACAGAGTGTATTTAAGAGAGCACTGTATTATAAATATAGTACCCCTTTCCTGCCCTCAATTTTGTAGTCTGAGAGTAATCATTTATGTAGCTCATTGGTCATTTAAGCAAGCATGCATTTATTGAATGCCTTCTATGTGGAAAGGCTCCATGGACTGAGTCATTATCTGATGTATCATTTCATTGCTAGATAATATGAAGAGCACACAGTTCCAAAAACATTTCATAAAAAATAAATAAATAACAAAGATTATATTTGTGCCCATGTGAATCACCAAAAGTGAAACTAGTCATTCATTTCAATAAATCTTTAAAATGTTCATGTCTTAAATCATTGGTCAATAAAGTGTCTGATACATGTCAAGTGTGTAATAAATGTTTGTGGAAGCTGGTTAACAGATTGGCATGGCCTTGGAAGACAAAAGAACTCTCATATTGTCCTTAGCTTGACAAATAAGCATTATGCCCTTAGGCATGTTGAAAAACTAACATTGATATTCTTAAGCAAATTCTGAGTAGTTAGCTGGGTGAATAAAAATAGAATTTAGAATGGTATTAGTAGAACAAGAGAAACAAGATGATTTTAATTGGACAAGGGAGAAATTAAGGGAAGTATGAATTGAAATGAAATTTTGTTAGAAATTGAGTGTGGAACAGATTTAAGAGGGATTGAAGATTTTTGAATATGGGCTTAGTGCTTATAGAGGATGATTTATCTTCTAGAGGTACATAGGAAGCATTAGAAATAAGATAAACACATTCAAAGGTTAAATGGTTCCCCCTCCTCTGAAGCTGGTTTTGTGGGCCTCTGTATTATAGCCAAAAGAATATTATTTATGGATTTAAAGGACAAAGATTTAAATCATGCTTCTGGTATTTAATGTTGGCAAGGCGTTGATCAAGTCACCCAACTTATTTTAGCCTTAGTTTTCTCATCTATAAAATTAGCTGGTTAAACCAAATTGCCTAAAGTTCAATCAGGCTCTGCGTTTGATTCTGAGCTTATAGTGATTCTGAGCTTCCTTCCAGTTCCTAAGTTTGTGATCTAGGTGATCATTTTCAAGAAGGTCTTCTATTTTTTATTGTATGCTTTTTTTTATTTTTTAATTCTGTAATAAAATCATTCTTTTCTACAAACCATCACATTCCTGAATATCTGTGAGGTAGGAGTAAAAGACAACTCTTTCCGCAAAATCCTGGATTTCTTCTATTTCATGAAAAGAAAAATAGTGAAGTCTTGCATACTTGTGTAACTGTTTTTGGATATAACCACCTTCATAAGTACAAGAGTTTTCTTTACTTGAAAAAGGGAGGTGTTGGTTGGGGTGGAAGTGGGGGTAGGAAGAGCATTGAGTTGGAATATAAAGCTCGTGGACAACAATGAATGGAAGGAAAAGAAGGCTGTTTGTTTAGATTTCATTTTGGAATCCCTGTTGTGTGGGCAGCCAGAGCAGTGGGGGGCCAAATACAGGGAGTAACTTACCCTCTTATGTGCTGTGTAGGCTCTATAAGGGGCTCAGTCATCCATCAAAGGAACGGCAAGGGGCAACTGCTGTTCAGGTCATGGCCCTTCATGCCTACTTTGTTTTTAATTTTAAAAATCTCATTTGATCTGTGCCTCAGTAAGTTTGGAGGGTTATTCCCTTGCTCAAGTAGGAAAGCAAAGATGGAAATTCAGCTGAATAAACCAGTTGGAGACCATACTAATGAGATCCTTTTTTTTAAAAAAAATAGTTTATACAGCAACTTAAACATAGAAACTATAAAAGTATCAGCATCATCTGTGTGCTATCTTTTGTAGAAAATAAAGTCTCCTAAGGCTGAGGAAATGCATTTACTTCATCGCAGCAAACACTTATTAGGCACTTACTATGTGCAGTCTGCCTTTCAAGGATCTCAGAATCCAGGAAGATTCAAAACTGAGATAATATCATCGTTATTCACATATAAAATTTAAACCAACATAGAAAAATATAATAATAGTAATACATTATAATACATAATACAATAATAATACATTGAAGAAATAAGCTTCCTAGTTGAGGTAGAATTTGAGTTAGATTTGAAGGATAGATGGAAATTCATCAGATAAAGAGAAGGAAAGGAAACTTCCTATCTAGAGGGGGGGAAAGTATGGTGTGAGGAAATGAATCTGTAATGAAATCTCATTAACTGCCCTCTCATTTGCCACAAACACCTAATGACACATAATTAACTGTGTGTATTCAACTGAATTACATGTTATTTTTATCTTTTCATTAAAGCAAAACAAAGGTTACTTAGCTGCACTTTTTTGGACTGATGATTATTTTTAACTAGTGTATGTAGAAGTAGCAAAATTATACTTCAAACTTTTTATGACTGAGATTCTTCTAAAATCATTTCTCCTCGACTAACCAAAGTTATGAATTATAATAAGGTTTTCATGTATAATTTCCTTTCTCTAAAAATGATATGAATTTTTAAGTCATCTGGAAGATAGCTGTCATCTGACTTTCTAAGTTTTAAAATAGACTGGGTAGGATTATACATATATTGGTTTTTTGAAGCCTTTGTCCATAAACTTCCTGCTCTTACATATCATAATGAAATTGAGGAGGCCATGGATTCTTGAAGGTTAGAGGAGAAGAACTGAAACTAATAAGGACTCAAATATCATCCTCAAGAAAATGTATTTCTGATGGAGTTGTGAATTGATCCAACCATTATGGAGGGCAATTTGGAACTATGCCCAAAGGGCGATCAAAGACTGTCTGCCCTTTGATCCAGCCATAGCACTGCTGGGTTTGTACCCCAAAGAGACAATAATTAAAAAGACTTGTATAAAAATATTCATAGCTGTGCTCTTTGTGGTGGCAGAAAATTGGAAAATGAGGGGATGCCCTTCAATTGGGGAATGGCTGAACAAATTGTGGTATCTGTTGTTGATGGAATACTATTGTGCTGAAAGGAATAATAAAATGGAGGAATTCGTTGGAGACAGGAAACAACCTCCAGAAATTGATGCAGAGTAAAAGGAGCAGAGCCAGGAGAACATTGTACACAGAGACTGATACACTGTGGTGCAACTGAATGTAATGGACTTCTCTGCTAGCATCAATGAAATGATACAGGACAATTATGAAGGACTTAGGAGAAATAACACTATCCACATTTAGAGGAAGAACTGTGGGAGTAGAAACAGAAGAAAAAGAACGGCTTGATTTTATGGGTCTATGGGGATATGATTGGGGTTATAAGCCCTAAAAGATCACCCTGGTGCAAATATCAATTATATGGAAATAGGTCTTGTCCAATGACACCTGTAAAACCTAGTAGAATTTTGTGTTGGCTATGGAAGGGAGTCTGGGGGAGGGGAGGGAAAGAACATAACTTTTCAACATTGGAAAAATACTCTAAATTAATTAAATGAATTTTTTTTTAAAATGAATTTTCTGAAACATAAGGAAAAATGGAATTATCACCTAAATATGGAGAAACTCATTTCTAGACACCATTAGATGAGAAATAATTTGACCATGAAAGTTCACAATACAAAATACAAAATGGTCTTCACTTCTGTGCCTTTCACGTCTTTAGTGGTGGTGGCTGTGATAGAAAAGTAGGCATAACACGCTAAGAATGGTGATGTTTTTAAACTACAAACATTAACTTCTTTCTTAGTACTCTACAAAATGAATATATGCTCCTAGAGGAACTGACTTATACATATGTTTACATTCTTACTATAAATGAAATTAGAAACATAAGGAAATTACTGCTAAATGTAATTATTACTTACAGGTTCTCCTAGGAGAGACCAATAAAGGGTTTAGTAGAGTTGGCATTATCACATATGCAAAGACAATAGAAAACATAATTTCACAGAACATTTGATGACCTTATCCTAAGGAGCTTATGATGAGCATCAGATAATGTTTAACATGAAGATCATAACTCTGACTTACAAGCCAACAACAATTCTTGAAGACAAGATCATGAAATCCAAATGAACTTATACATAAATGTTAAATGACTTCTCTGCCATTTTAAGCATAGGATGGGGTGATGAAAAATACATTGGGTAAATTAATTCAAGCTTAAGAAATGAAAGAGGTTAATGTAGACTTCTCATGAATCTTATACTATTGTAGAATGCAGGCTTCCTTTAAGAAGGTAATTAAAAGAAATAGAAGACTTTGGAATTGGCTAACAACAAACAAAATTATATAAAATGAAATTAAATGTATCATAACAGTAAATACTTGTTACTGATGTTGGAGCAATTTCCAAATAGTCTTTCTGTCAGAACATTGACAGAGGGAAAGTCAAAATCAATACCAAATTAGATGAGATTTGAGATTAATTAATTAAAATGAGATAATAATAAAATGATAATAGATAACATTTAAATAATGTGTACTACATTTCAGGCACTGTGCTAAGCAGTTTTCAACTATGATCTCATTTCATCTTCACAATAACCCTGGAAGGTAAGTGCTTTTGTGTCTCTATTTTACAAATGGGGAAATTGAGGTAAAATGAGTTTGTGACATACCTAGGGTCACACATGCTTACACTACATTCAAATTACAGGAATGTCAATGTACATTAGTCAAATAAGCTATTGATGCTGGATATGTGAATGATGGTCAAAAATCACATTCAAAAGTCAGCTTATTCAGGTCTATACCTTTGACACATGAAGAAATTTTTCATAAATATTTTATAGGTCTTAGACAATAGATATATAGGTTGGGAGTAAATAATTTTCTTTAACTAATATTGTTTTATAATGCAATCTGTGTTTTTTTTTTCCATAATTTATTTTTTTATTGTTAAATGACTATGTCTCAGTTCTTTCAAATTTCTATCAGTCCCACACAGATTCCCATCTATATGTTCTTGGTCTAAGCCAGGTTACTCCTTCTGCCTTTGTCTACTTTAATAGAATTTGTAATTCTCCCTATACAGTATGCTAGCAGCTGGGCTCATAGAATTATTCATTTAAGTCTGAAAAAAATAAAAACCATCTAGTCCAACCCTTTCACTTTGTAAATGAGGAAACAAGTTCTGGGAGGTTAAAGTCTTGCCCCTGGTCATACAGGTATTATTATAGAAGACAGGATTTAGTTTCTCTTACATAATGAATTGAAATAATCATAACAAGATACGTTTCCATTGTCATTCCATCACACAGCACACAAACTTATGAATCAATACTATATATTTGATAATCATTTAATAAATGAATACTGGCAATGTATGTAGTAGGAAGCACATAAAATAGCAGGAGAAATGGCCTAACAAGAAAAAATAAAAGAAATGAATTCTATCTACAAATAATTTTCAATATAGTTTCAGTAGAAAAAGACACAGACATCAAATTTTCAAAAATAATAAAGCCAGTCTACTAATTCTAAGATCAGGGCTTGCTCCAGAAAGAAATCAATGTGCATGTAGTAGTCGAGAAAGATTGACAAAGGTGAGACTGGATGTGAACCTTTAAGGAATAGTAGAATGTGTATAGGTGAAAAGAAAACTGGTAGAATCCAAAGTAGGGAAAATAACACGAGCAGAAGAATAGTGATAAAAGTAAATATGGTATTCATATCGTACTTTAAGAGTTAGTCAGTCTGACCAGAGTGGCAATTAGGTATTGGGAAATAGTTGACACTAAAGCTCAATTAAAAGGGTGATACCATATTAGAATTCTAGAACTAAGGAACATGAAGCTATGAAAGCCATTGGAAACCATTTTGTTCAACAGCAAATTACCATGTGGAATTCATAAGCATTGCTACTTCATTCAAAGTCAGAACAAGACACTTGAATGAAACAGGACTCAAAAGCAACCAGTTACATTTTCAAAAACTCCAATTACAAAGTTTTTATTTTCCTTATTATTTAGTAAAAAATTATCTCCATATGACTTTGAACTATTCCTTTAGTGCTGTAATCAGTAAGAATGAATCAAATCTTTTCCCCTAAAGAAAACTCTTTAAATAATTTGTCAGTCATAATGATTTCTTAGCTTCATTCTACCAAGTCTTCTCATTTCTAGAAAAATATCAGAAATTTCCTACTTAGAAATGATGAATCTTCTCCTAATCCTGGATTTATTTCTGCTTGTGAGTGTCCTCTCTAAAATGAATCATGTCAAATTGAGAAAGCTTCTGTACTGGTCTGAAAAATTTTGCTTTTCCTTGTTCTGGGAACTGGACTCCTATTAATGTGTGATCATGGAAAAGTCACTTAAATTCCTTGTGTCTCAAACACTATCAATGACAATAAATTGTAAAAATGTGGAAGAAGTTTCTACTGCAGGAATTTCTACTTGAAAGAAAAATATGTAATATAATATGTCATATAAGTTTTAAATATAAATTTTAAACGAAAACAAGCCACATACATATATACAATTCAAAACACTGTTTCAGCCTTTTAAGTTGCAGGACCTTTCAACAAAATTGATCATATATTTTGAGGCAAAAGTAACTTCAAATGTCATTTACTTCAAATCCCTCACATTATAGATAAGGGAAACAGAGGCCAATACAATTAAAATGACTTGTCGAAAGATAAACAGATAATAAGTAGCAGAACTGAAAACTGATGTTATCTTCTCATTCTAAATCCAATAATTTTTGTATTTAATTTTCTCCTTAAAATTAGATGATTTGAATCCAAATCAGTTTATGAGAAACAGGCAGTAGAATTTAGCCTTCATCCCATAGGCAATTAGGATATATTGAACATTCTTGAGATATAGAATGTGTACAAAGAAGTATTTGAAGTCAAGTAGTAATTTAGAGTCTGAATTAGTGATGATACATTTTAGGGAAAGATGTCAATTGTTTACTATAGCATTACAGTCATAGCAACAAATGTTGGCCTACTTACCAATTCATATCATGATACTTTTATTTAAGATATTGATAAAAAAGAAAAACCCAAAACTTTTTTTTTAATTTTTAAGTATTCATCCATGGTTACATGATTCATGTTCTCTCCTTCCTCTCATCCCTCCTCCCTCTCAGAGCTGACAAACAATTCCACTATGTTATACATGTATTATCACTCAACACCTATTTCCATACTATTCATTTTTATAACAAATAAATCTTTTAAAACCAAGACCCCAAATCCTATATCCATATAAACAAGTGATAAATCATCTTTTTCTTCTGTATTTCTACTCACACAGTTCTTTCTTTTGATGTGGATGGCATTCTGTCTCATAAGTCCCTCAGGATTTTACTGGATCATTGCATTGCTAGTAGTAGCAAAGGCAATTACATTTGATCATCCAACAACAGTTCAGTTACTGTGTACAATGTTCTCCTAGTTCTGCTCATTTCACTCCACATCAGTTCATGGAGGGCTTTCCAGTTCATCATTCCTTAGAGCACAATAGTATTCCATCATCATCATCATATACCACAATTCTCCAATCCAGGGAACCCCCCTAATTTTCCAATTTTTGCCACCACAAAGAGCATGGTAATAAATACTTTTGTACAAACATTTTATCTCCCCAAAACACAATTTGAAGTAAAAAAAATAACAGATTTTGTCATTTTTCATCAGGCCACAAAGAGTCAGACATGAACAACAACAAGGACTGAACAACAACAACAAAGACAAGAAAAAGAATTTAAGGGAAGAATAATGGAAAAGGAGGACAAAAATAATGATGATTTACTTAGAGAATTCTAGAAAAAAAGAATATAGATTTAATGGAGAAATTATCTTTGGTAAAGTAGATGAAATAAATTCACAAAAATCACCAACTTTTCATCACAAACCTAGTCATCACTGACCTCCCTTCATCCCTCCTTCCCTTACTTTCTCTCTCCCTCTTTCTCTTTCTCTCGCTATCTCTCTCTCTCTCAGTCTCTCTGTCTGTCTTTCTGTCTGTCTGTCTGTCTGTCTCTCTCTTCAATAATACCTCTTCTGTGGTAAAGTCCTATAATATCTATCTTAATAACATCTCTCATCCATTTCTATGATACCGCCAACATTCTGACATGGGTCTTTAACACTTCACACACTGTCAATATCTCTACCTCCTTTTTCCACACTTCAGTCATTCATTCACTCAGCTTTCTATCTATTGGTCAATAAGCATTCAGTAAGTGTTCACTAAGGGCCAAACATTGGGCTAAGCACCAGGGATACAAAAGGATGCTCCCCTCCCTTGAAGAGTTCACATTCTAATGTTAAAATACTTTTCTATGAATTGGTTAAATTTCTGTGAGACAATATGTATTAATGGAATAAAAGTGAATGATATTGTTCATATCCTTTGATACAATGTCAATACTATTTTTTACCTTGAGAATATCAATGATAGCAAAGAAAAGATAGATAGATAGATAGATAGATAGATAGATAGATAGATAGATAGATGATAGTAAATCCCTAGAAACCAATGATTCATTGGAAACTGATAGTTAAATTGTGGCAGGTGAATATAATGGAATATTATTGCCCCATAAGGAATGATGAACTTAAAGTATTCTAAAGACAAAGAGATGATATTTGAAGAGGCACAAAGTGAAGAAAGCAGAGCCAAAAGAAAGATATAAATAAAAGGCACTAAAACTTGGGTCAATTATATTGGAGAGTTCTGGTAACAAATTAAGAAAGTTCAAGCACACATCCTTCTTTTCTGTTAGCAAATAGTGAATTACTAAAGTGAAAAGTGACAGATACAGTTTAAAAAACTCACAATAGACAGGATTGCTTAACAATTTTCAGAAAATATACTTTGTAGGTGGGTATTTCTGTATCTGAGAGGGATAAGGAGTGCTCCATCAAAACAAAATCTATCAGTAAAAAAATATGGAACTGGTCATTGGTATCAAACAAGGCCAAGAAGTTAAGAGGAAGGATAAAAATAGCTTACCTAATTTAAGAAGGAAGTCATAGTTAAGTTTAGAAAGAACTATGATAAACTATACATTAGGGAGGAGAATGGGGCAGTAGCAACCTTAGTTGTAACTAGTTTTGTTGTTGCTGTCATTCAGTCATGTCCAACTTTTCATGACCCCATGCAATATCATTGTCCAAGGGATTTTCTTGCAGTGATTTACCATTTCCTTCTCTAATGTAACTAGTTATCTAGAGGCAAAATAAAGATATGTGAATAGTAGCTAGAAGCAATATCAAGATCAAGGAAAAAACATGTTGTTTGCTTGTTCATTTTTAAAGACCAGGGCACAAGCACATCTTAAAGAAGAAATGTCAGAAAAAAAACATAATATTGGCGAATCCAGCTAAAGCAAGTGTAGGAGACAATGTATCTACATTAATGAATAATTAATGAAAATTTTATGGTTTTTTTTCAGTTGTCTCATTGCAGAAATATACTCCACTTATACAGGTCACATGACTTTCATGACTTAAACTAGGGAAATCTTAGGGTCACATAGAGGTAAAATGACATGTCCAGGGCCACACAGCCAACTATCAGGGGCAGAATTTGTGCCTAGTCCTTTGAAATGCTAAGATCAACCCTTTTCACACTTTACCAAGTGGCTTTCAGGAGGAGAGGAAAAAAACATACCGAATAAAGAAATTTAAACTTCAACATGATATTAATATCTTTAAAGGGGAAATGAATAAGTATTTATTATAGCTCTACTTTGTGACAGTCACTGTGCTAAGCACTTTATAAATACCTCATTAGAATCTTATAACAACCCTAAAGTTATTAAGCTCATTTTATAGTTGAGGAAACTGGGGAAAGGAGAGGTTTAGTGACTTGTCCAAGATTACACAGTTAAGATCACATTTGAACTCACTGATATTCCTGACTCCACCTTCAGTGTCTTATTCACTTCTCCATCTCACTGCCTCTACTAACCTGAACTTGGATAGAAATTTTCCAAATATTTATCAAATATCAGTGCCCAATGTGGGACATAAAGTACACAAAGAGAGCCAAAGATGAACTTCAAAGCTGCAACATGCACAGGATTATTGGTGTTCTCTCTTAAAACATGAATGAGGGGGCAGCTGGGTAGCTCAGTGGATTGAGAACCAGACCTAGAGATGGGAGGTCCTAGGTTCAAATGACCTCAGACACTTCCCAGCTGTGTGACCCTGGGCAAGTCACTGAACCCCCATTGCCTAGCCCTTACCACTCAATACACAGTATTGGCTCCAAGACAGAAGGTAGGGGTTAAAAAAAACATGAATGAGCCTTTTTTTCTGTTACCTAGCAAATCTAGTTAGCTATTCCTTTCCTATTTGTCATCTCTGAATCTATGCTGTGTCAGTACTTCTGAACGCTATCCAATTCCCTAGCATAGTCTGAAAACTATCCAATTGCCCATCATAGTCTGTACAATAAACATTTTTCTCCCACTTGATTTTTCTATCTTGATGGACCTGAACTCTATTATTCATAGTTTTAATATAATAGGTCCTGCAATATTACAGGTTGCAGATCAGGTGCTAATTTGAATTGTTAGGGAAAGTTTCGCCATTAGGAATTACCGCTAACAAAGAAATCATCTGGTTATATCCCATTCACAGAATCCTCAATGTTTCAGGGCTTCATAAAATCAACATACCTTAAAGCAAATAGGAATATATGAAGGACTTCATAATCTATATGGAATTCATCTTCAATTTAGACTTGGGACTGGAAGCCCTCTACAAATTTGGCAAATTATTTTTGACAAACCTATATCTCCTTGTTTTATGTCATGCTTCCTATTAAAAGAGATCATTAAACAGTTATATTTTTACATCTTTCATGGTACCCTATAGAATTTTAACATATATCTTAAAGCCACATTGTTGAAAATCATAAAAGTGGAATTTTCTACTATAATACACATTCCCATGTTCATTGTGTTATGAAACCAAAAATATATATCTTACACTAGAGAAAAATTCATGTAAGAAATAAAGTAAAGAATGGTATATTTCAATATGCAAAAAAGTGACATTTTCTTTACTCAATGAAATGTTTTTACAATCAATAAATAAGTGTTAGATTTTACATTTTCTGCACTTCTGGTATGAAAATTATATATAAATAATAAATGATTAAACTGTATAAAAGGTCTATGGGGTAAATATTATCATGGAAAATCATAATTAATTACATGCCTCTTTTTATTTAAAATATCAACACATCCCAATTAGAAATATTGTTTGAATATGTCCATTTCCAGAGAAGGAATCAATATAATAGAAACATAACAAGACATAGTTTCATGCAGACAAATGTCTATTTGTTATCTCTAGTTCAGGGAAGGGAAGAAAGATGAGAGATTTCTGGGACTTTTAATATAACAAATAAACCAATTCATTAATTAGAATAATAAAGGAATTACATTTGATTCTGTTTTGGGCCATTTTGAGGAATGTTCTGGACCCATTGCTAGCATTTTGATTCCTCTGCTATGTACCTTTTTAATCAGTGGGGTGACAGTGGTTTACTGAAGAACCAACATTTACAAAAACCTCTTCTTCCTTTTCATACCTTCATTAAAAATGTGTTAGATGCATGAACATTTTTCTCAGGCAAATTTTGTACCAGTAGAAAATAAGCATACAGGTCATTAGTTATTAACATTTTCTTAGCTACTTTTGGGGGTAATATAAGGTCTGAGATTATATCTGATCTTTCACTTTCCTTCCTGGGCTCTTTCCAAGAGTTTAAGAATTAATCCTGCAACACTCAAAATTGTGCCTAGTTAGCTTTAACTAGATATGATTTCATTGGTGGAAAGAGCTTCCCATGAGAAATTTCCTCTCCTGGTGAGAAATATTACTTTCTTTGCAATTTAAAGAGTTGCCAGGGTCACATAGTCAGTGTTTGACAGAGGTCTGTCTTCCTAATTGGTCAGTTGGATGGCGTGTATAGTGAATGGTGGCAAATAGGTGATTTCTGCCTCATCTGCAGGTTCCTAGTCTGTTTTGGGTGAGCCAGTTGTACCAGACTTGGTGCTTTGGGACAACACAATAAATGCTTGGTGGTCCCTTGAGCCTCAGTGTGGTAGAGGAAGTAGGGAACTGTGCCACTGCCTCAGCTTAAAAGGAGCTACAGCTTCCTTTTTCTCTTTTCAACTATTCTCAATGCATAGTTTGTAGCTCCTCGCTGGAACTTTCCCACAAGGGTTGGAAGGAGCCCCTGAGGGAGAAAGTTAATTTGGGCATGTCATCTATATGATAAAATGCTAGCTTCTTAACCTGCAAGTTAATGTCTTATTCAGATTGGCTTCAGTTTTCTTTTTCACATTATATTCCTTCATATACTCCTGAGTCCTGAAAAACAGGAGTGCATGCTTCTTCGAATAAATGCCATCTCCTGCTCATGTGCTTTTGTGGAAGTAATTCTCCATGCTGAGAAATACATTTCTTCCCCATTTCTCAATTTCAGAATCTCTTCCTTCAAGATTGAGCTCAACTGTTGCTTTTGCTTCCTCTTTTCCTATTCCTCCTATTTAAAAGTTCTCTTTTTGTCCTCAAATTTTCCTAGAGCATTTTCCCCATATTACAACCTACATTTTACTGTATCACTTATCTATGTATGTATTTCTTTTTCTCCCTCATGGTGTGAGTGGTGAAGGGATTGGAAATAGCATGTTTTTTAAACCCTTACTTTTTATCTTATAATCAATTCTGTGGGGTTTTGGAGGGGTGGGTGGCGTTAAATGATTTGCTCATGAGCACATAGCTAGGAAGTATCTAAGTCTGGATTTGAACCCATTGCCTTCCATCTCTAGCCTGATTCTCAATCCACTAAGTCAGATATCTGCCTCTGGGACTCTAATTTTTTAAAAATATACTTAATCTCCAATATCTGGAAGAAGAGATAGTGTTGTGAAGAAGTTAAAAAGAAAATTTAGAATTCCTATTGAGAATTAGAAAAGAGAACTTATAAGGAAGAGTAAATGGGTCAACGTTTGGGGAACAAAAATTGTATCTCAGTCTTTCCATCTTGGCAAGGTCTGGACTTCCCAATCTAATGACCCAGCCTTTAAATACCCAGAATCATTTCTTTGCCACATTGAGGCTAATGTCCATGTCTATGTATCTATGGGCGAGTCTATTAGTTTGTCTGAACCTGACTTTCATCATCTATAAAATTGTAGTTTTGATATAAGCAATGTCTCAGAATTGTCATAAAACTTGTAAAAAGTTTGAAAAAAGAGTAATGGAGCAATAGTAACCTATAAGTGCTAAAAAACAAACAATCAGATACATATTCGATGATGAATATAAGTTTATTGAATCTAATAATAGTTGACATTTATAGAACACTCTCCAAAATTTCTCATTTCATCCTCATGACAACCAAAAACAATAGCTAACATTTATGTGAGAATATAATAAATAATAATATATACTAAACAACTTATATGGTGCTTAAAAGTTTGTAAAACACTTTACAAATATCTTCATAACAACCCTGGGAAATAAATTCTTTTATTAGCCCTATTTTACAGACGGAGAAATTAATTCAGAGGTTAAGTGACTCCCAGGGTTGGTCACACAGCTACAAGGTATGTGAGGTTGGACTTGAATTCAAGCCTTTCTGACTCCAGACCCAGAGATTTCTCCACTGTAATATCTAATTGCTTCTAATCAGTGAAAGGGGAAAGATAGGTATCATTAACTCAATTCAAAATTGACCAAAATAAGAATCAAGTAGTTTATATATTGTCCAAGTTTACACAACTCTTCATTTCTGCTTTATAGCTTCAGTACCTAGCACAGCACTTAACATATCCTAGTCACTTAATAAATGCTTGCTGGTTGGTCAATTGATTGGTAGTTATCCCATAAGTGAGAAGAGAGCCTGGTAGAATTAGGATTTGAATTCAAATCTTTTGACTTTGAATGAGGGATCTTTTCATTCTAATACACAGCTGTATATTTAGGAAGAAGGTTTTACTAAGAGTATGTGGCAAGTTTTTGCATTGGGGCTGCATATTAATCATGAAACTTTTCACTGCTTAAAAGAAAGTCAAAAACAGAGACAGAGGCAGAAAGGGAGACAGACAGAGGAAATTAACATAATGAAGGTAAATCGAGAATTGATTTATTTTCATGGCCTGGAATGGTCAAAGAAAATGAATACATTGGCCTTCTCTCCCAAACAACAAAGATAACTTTGGTATTCATAGGCAGCAAAAATCATTGAACTGAATGTGAAGGCTTTGATTTTTTTCTTGAGAGTAAAATAATAGTCCTTTTTAAAAATCACAATAAGTAAAAGGTTCAAAGCTTCCTATGCTAATAGATATCTGAGCTAGAAATGGCTTGTCATTACAATTTCACTCTTTGCCTTGAAAGAAAGGCTAGAGGGTATGGGCGTGTGTACGTGTGTGTGTGTGTGTGTGTGTGTTTGTGTGTGTGATATTTGTCCTATTTAAATGGTAGGAAGATGCATCCTCAGCCTCAAGAAACAATTCAAATTTGTTGATCTCTCACAGACACAGAAGCTATGTCTTTTTCTCCTGTGTAGGTCTATCTCCTGATTAGATTAGGGATAGGGAAAGAGGTGAACATGTGCTAATGAAATAAAATGTGGTCCTGTTCTCTCAGTGTTTGTGGTGCCAGGCACAAAGTTTCTAATGACTTACTTTTATTTATAGGTAGTAAGTGTTGTAAGGTACTGAAGAGACCATTTAGTCTGTGATCTCGTGTCACAAAATTAGAAAGTTAGGACCAATAAGTGGCTTGCCCTATCTCAGACAGTGGGAGCAGCAACATTCAAAAAAAGGACCCTGTGCTCATCTAAAGATCTTTCCATTAGACCATGTTTTCCTAACTTGTTAAATATAGTTATAAAATAAAAGCTTCCAAAAATATGACATTAACCTATCAGTGAGGGACACATTTGGTGAACACTAACCTGAAGCCCCCTCCTAAAGAAGTAGGAGTTGGAAGAATAAAGGAAGAAGCTGGAGACTTTAGAGGAGACATATTATAACGGAATGTGTGAGCCAGAAGGGATCCTCTACTGGTCTCCATAGTGAGAACCACTCTCTGAACCTAAAGATACTTGATCAACCAATCTTAGGAAAGGATGAAGACCCATGGTATATAATTGTGGATCCTCATCTCCTACATAGCCATACCTACTCATATATCTTAGCACTGTCCCGACTCTTCTTCTTCCCTTCACTATCACTTCATCTTTAATTCATCTCTTTGCTGTTCTATTTGGGTGTAAGTTTTGTAATGTGTATAATATTTCATGTCATTGGGAGAGGCACAAGGATTGAAGCTGTGATTTCATTGGTATTAGGTATTCCCAGATAAACTCCTACCAATCCAGATGGGCAAATGCCCAATCCTCTTTTTGAGTCTGACCTCAGATCCCTCAAAATCAATTAAAACCTATTTCCTAGGCACTCACAGCAGCAGCTGAATAAATGCCAATAGGAAAAAAATTTCCCAACTCCCAGCAGCCCCAGACCTTTCTTGCCAAATCAACTAGTGGCTGTGGCAGGGTTCCCATCAGGAAGCAGGCTATTCAAGAGGGAAAGTCGGGAGTGAATAGAAATCCTATCTCTCCCTACTTTGTTTTGGTTTGGACATAGAGAATGTTAGAACACACAGACATCAATTAGTTGTGACCTATATATATCCTAACTATTATCACATTATCTTCCCCCTTCTGGACCACTCCTCCCCTAGATTTACTTATCCAGACTTCCTATTACTACCATCTTTCTAGACACGGGTTCACACCTTTAATGTAAGATTAAACTTTGTATCCTCTCCACACTCTACCAATCCAATCATTTGCCAAATCTTGTATTTTCTATTTCATCAGCCTCTATTTTGTTTCTTTCTCTCTACTCAACCAGGGACCATTCTTGTCCAGTTTTTTATCACCTCTTACTTGAATTATTCTACTAGATTCCTGTTGGTCTCCCTGCCTCAATCTGTCCTTTTTCTATTCTATTCTCTCCAAAGCTACTAAAGTAACTTTCCTTAAGTAAGAGTAGGTCTAATACTGTCGGTCTCTACTCAGTAAACTCCATTGGCTCCCTAGTGTTTGTAGGATCAAATATCACTTTATCTTTCTCTTTCATCTTTTTAAAGTTCTATTTTGTGTAAGTTTTATCAAGTATATACTTTTTAGTAGAGTTGGGATAGGATAAGAGTGAAACTGTGATTTCAGGGGAATTAGAAATTCCCAGATAATTAAACTCCCTCTCCCAACACAAATGGGCTCTTTCTCTACAACATATAAGTTTCTAAAATAAATGTGTTGCATTAAAATACTGTTTTATCTTCCTCCCTCTTCTCCCTCTCTGTAGCAGTCCAGCCCCTACATATAATTCTCTTGTAGGTTTAATCACCTGAGGAGGGAAGCTGAAAGCTGGAAAGTAATGGGTTAAGATTAAGAACTGGAGAAAGTGAGGCACAGGTGAAATGAAGAGACATGGAACACAGAGAGAAAAATTTTCCATGGTGTCACCAGGTCAGTGCTCAGGAGTTAGAGAGAGTCCAAGAGAGCAAGCAGAGCAAGCTGCACTATTTATTATAGGCTTCAAGGATGGATTAAGGATTGGGGGTCGTGGGATGTCAATCAAAAAAGTGGCACAACAGAATTATTAACATAATATTGACAATCAATTGCAAGATAAAGGAATCAAATAGCAAGATAATAATATAACCTCCCAAGGAAGAATGTCATTTGAAAGTCCTTCCCAAGCTCATTCAGATCCAAGAGTATGTCTTTGGCATTTCAAAGGATCTTTATGAATTGTCTGCCAGCTTTGAGACTGCAGATAATTGAAGCTTAACTTTTAAGATCAACAAAATTTGAATCCCCCTCCAATTTAAGGATTCAGAAATCAATCCTGTGAAATAGTAGAAACCTATTCGTAAGTCTGGTCTCTGAACACTTTGCTCATTAGAGTCAGCTTTTGAATACATCTTTAATACCTTCATGATTCATTATAACTGAAACCCTTCACTCTCCCCCAGTGGAGATGGCATCAATTGACAAAAAGATATATGGACATATAAAACTAGGTGCTACTTATTTCTCTCAGTTTTTTCTCTGGAGGTACAAGTCATTCTTCAAACAATATTCCTGCTGCTATTTGCAACTTATAATCTTAAAAGTGTTCTCAGAATGCTGAGAGATAAAGACATTTGGTCAGCTTATGCACAAAATATGTGTCAAACTTGACCTCAGGTCTTCTCTATTTCCAGGCCAGGTCTCTAGCTACTATAACATGCTACAACTCGTAGACTATATCTCAACTTGTATATACATATAATTTATTAATAAGTAGATATATGCCTACTGGCATGGTAGGTACTCAAGACATTTTTAAATATAGGTTTCACAATTAAAAAACATGTGAAAATCACTGTTCTAATCCAACTCTTTCATTTTGCAAAGGAGGAAGCAAACTCAGAGAAGGAATATGTCTGATCCAAGGTCACACTGATAATGAAAGTTGAGTTCAAGCATTGAAAGTGGATCCAGTAATCTGTAAAGTTGGTGTCTGTATGGCATATAAATAGGTAATCAAGTAGGGAAATATGTGAAGGTGCTTCAGGAAAAGACAAGGCCAAGTTCAGGAGGGGGAAAAAATAACTGCCAATGTCTAGATGAGGGTAGTAAGAGAGCAGAAACAGGGACTGGGCTACACACTAGATACAAGGTAGATAAGGTGAGAGTAATACAGGGAAGCACAATAGTGTAAGAGCAGATAGGCAGCAGGGTGAATTGCACGCCAGTTCTGAAGTCAGGAGAACTCATCTTCCTGAGTTCAAATCTGATCTCAGACACTCGCTAGCTTTGACACAAGTCATGTAATCTGTAGATTTGAGATAAGTCATGTAATCCTGTTTGCTTCAGTCCCTCATCTATGAAATGAGCCAGAGAAGGAAATGGCAAACTACTCCAATATCTTTGGCCAAGAAAACCCCATATGTGGTCACAGAGTCAGACCAAACTCAATCACAACAAACAGTAGTTTAGCATGTAATGTGTTAGACTCGAAGACAGAACAAGATCAGGAGCTAATCTTGGCTCTGACATTCACTATATATGTGATCCTGAGCAAATTATTTCCTCTTCAATCCTCAGTTTCAGTATTGGGGAGGGGGGGATGAAGTTGATAATATTTGTACTATCCACATCCCAAGTTTTTTGTTTTTAACCATAAATTGTCATAGAAATGTGAGCTTTATTGTCCCTGTTTTTCATAATTGACTGAGAAAATGCAAATTACTTGTTTCAGGACACTCAATTATTAAATGGCTAGAAATGGATCTTTAATAGAACCTTCTGAACATCCAGTCCTGGAATGTTTTAGCTACCTTAAAGTGCTTCTAGCTTGATATCTCCATTTAATTCTTTCTTTGTGACTAGAGAGACTGGAGAGGGAAAACTAACATTAATACTAAAACATGATCTAAGAATCTTTTGTCAATGAGCCTCAAACCACTCCATTTTCTAACAGCTTGAGTGAGCATTAGAGCAGAGAACTGGTTTATATGGTCAGTGGTTTGGTCACAGGGAAGCACTTGAAGTTCACATTTCAGAAGAGTTACAGTCATCGATAAAATATAGAACTGTGTGAGATTGTTGCCTCTGCTGGGAGGAGGAAAAAAAGGTCAGACTTTAAAACTTTTTTTGCTTTTTTATTTTATAAGAGAAATTTATCATTGAAACTCATAAAGTTGGTCCAAGAAAGGGCCATGGTTTTAGGTTGGCTAGTGAATGTTAACCCACTGTGTCAGTAAAGCTGAAATGGTGTATTTTTTCCTATTTGAAATACTTAAGGGCTCATATTTTAATGGCTTTTTCAACTTAAAATTATGTTGATACATTGGGGAAAATACATCAAAATGAATTCTCATTAGAATGGATTAGTAAGGTCTAAAGTGTTTCAGGATTCATGAATCCTGAAGGGGGACCAATCAATTAAGGTCAAAGACTTTTAATTAAATCCATTTCGCTTTATTCCTATGGGTATGTCATATAATAATTTAGCAAAATAATATAATGTTATATCATAAGCAATATAATACCATGGAAACAATACTTGCTAAGAGATAGGAGACTGGTTCATATTTCAGCTCTGACACCCTCTGTAACCACAGAGAAGTTTCTTCTTCCTTCTGGGCTTCAGTTTCCTTGACTGTAAAATAAGGGGATTGTAATAAATAATCTCTAAAGTTCCTTCCAGTTCCATGGTGTATGTTGTACTTGTGTCAATTTAACTTATCCATTATGATACTATATCTTCCAAAGCATCAAAATATCAGTGGAGAGTCAGAAAGTGAGTGAAAGTTATCAATAGCAATATATATGCAAGAGGTGATTTAAAATATACTATCAACAGAAATAATGATCAAAACAGAAAATGGGCTCATCATGTAATAAGATCAATAATGAAGGGAAGGGCAGTCCAAGTGCTAGACTCTTGTCAATGAGATTCTAAAAGACATAAAAGATCTTACTTCCACCAATTAGCTATGCAACCTTTGGCAATTCACTTAATTACTTTGTGACAAAATTTCTTCATCTACAAAATGAGAAAATTGGACTAGATAATAGCTAAGGTCCCTTTGAGCTCCATTAGTCTATGAAATTGTAACTCTTAACTGATACTTACTAGCTATGTGACCTTTGTAAGTCTATAAAATTGCCAGAACAGATTACAATACAATACTCACTTTGCAAATATTTAAAAAATGTTAAGCACTTCAGTAATTGTCATTTAGGAGTTTCATTTGCGATATCTATAACCAATAAGGTATGTTGTATGGCGAAGGCACAGAATGATAAGTTTGATCACCAACACTTCACTGGTTACCTTTTCTTGAATATCAGTTTTGAAGGAAGCATAATGCAATGCATGGCATGGTGAGTGAGTAACTTGACATTTTCAAATTTTCAAATTCTATCTCTGGCACTCATAAGATATTTGATTCTGGGCAAATAGCATGTGATCAAAGCTCCACGTGCTCCTTTTGACTTGTTTGCTATGTTATAGATAGACTGCAGTCCAAATGAGTGGAGGAAGATCCCACACCAAGTAATGACTAATACCTGCAATTAAGAAACTAGCCAAGCCAAATTTGATGATTCATTTTAGAACTGGTTGGGATGCAGAGCAGTATAATGGGAAAAGAACATGCTTTGGGGGTAAAGGACATGGGATCAAATCCTTTCTGGGTCCCTTATTAGCTATGAAAAAGTGTGCAAGTCATTTTATAGGATTCATTTTTCTCTTTGGTAAAATGAGACTGGACTAGATGAACTATGAAGTTCCCTCTTAATTTAAACTTATGATTCCATCCATAATCTACTTCAAACCCTCATTTGATGAAGAAGAAAATAGAGGACCATAAGTCAATAGCAAAATTGGGGTTTGAACCTACATCTTCAAAATCTAAATTTACATATTTCTAATATGCCAGGCTGATCCTTATTTATTCTGAAGCCATCATTATTCTGTAAATGCATGGGTATGACATCTTATTCATGTAGTATTCTAGGTGATGCAATAAGCTCAAGAGGAGGCCTTTAATAGAGGACTATTTTTTCTTGGATGTTTTCTTCTCTTTAGAATGAAAGTGTTGGTTGTCTTGGGAATTTCAATGGTGGTAGCCTGCACTGAAGTTCTTTTCTCTTTCATCCAGAAAAGCACCAACTTCTTTTGGGGTAAGAAATAAAATAAATCTTCCTAGCTCATTTTTAGCATTTTCTTTGGTGTAAAAATAGAAAACTATCCTATTGGGGCTTGACAGGTTAGTTGAGGAGATCTCAGTATATTTTAATGCAAGGTATATGTTGTCACCAGAGGAAGTTACATAGCACAATGGGCCTTATGTCAGGAAGACCTGAGTTCAAATCTATTCTGACATTCATTAGTTGTGTGACCCTGAAAAAGTCACATAACCTACTGTGTCAGTTTCCTCAATTGCAAAAAAAAAAGTTGGGGATAATAATAATACCTACCTAAATCAGTTGCTGTAAGAATCAAGCACAATAATATTTATATAGTGTTTAGCATGGAGCCTGACAAATATTAGATACTATATAAATGCTTATTCTCTCCTTCCTTATCTACTTCCCTCATTAAGTACTGATCAATCTTTAGAAAGCTATGCCAATTTAAAACAGAAAATTTCCACTAGAGAACTTCTATTTCTTATATTTCAATTGTTGGGAGAATCACGGGTGACTAGAAAAACTAGAAAAAAAGTTTTAGAGATCACCATAACCCCAGGCCTAAAATGATTATGTTAAAGTTAATAACTTCTGTGGTGCTTTCTGGGTCTAAATCTCTGATACTATGATTTTATTCAAACATTTTATTACAGAGAAAGAAACTGAGGTCCATTAAGAAGTGACTTAGACAAGTTCATACACATACATATATATATATACCTATATATGTTAGTTATTATTATTATTAATTGTTGAGTTAGCACTTGAACACAGATGTTCTGATTCAGAGTCCAAAGTGATAAAATCCAGGGCTTTACTATGAATGTGTTTTTGCTTCTTCCTCCTCTGCCTCGTATACTTTGAGAAATCCGGCTGCATGAGATTTTGCCATTACTCTTAATGAAGTTCAACAGAGATATTAAGGAAGAAAATAGACAAATGGTTCCCAGAGTAAAGTGTTTTTTTTTTTTCCAAACATTAGATTGTTGTATTGATATTACCCTAAGTAGTCCTACAGGAAGGATATTTTGGAATTAAGGGATACCTTTGGTGAAAAATTCCAGCTCTAGATGCTGACAGAAAACCTAGTTAGTTCTCTGTTTCTGTTTAGGTTTCAGTGAATTAGCAGGATTTGGTAAGCTGTCCAGATACATTTTCCATAACCTCAGCCACAGGAGAAAATCATCAGTGACATTTACCATAGGATTGCTAAGTTTCTTTTGAGAGTTTGGCTGCCACTAACGGATTCCTAACTAGAAAATCCTGGGTGGAGAGGTGAGCAATTCAATCAAACTAGCTGACGTGCCATGAAATAAATAAGGGAAGAGGATAGTCTACAATTTATGGGTTATTGTTGGTTTGAGAACAAATTTGATTTAAAAAATTTAAAAGATATAGAAATACGTTACATTCTTCTTCTTTTTTTGGATCACCCAGATGCCAATGACAAAATATCTTTAAAAGGAGTAGGGATGGATTTGATCCTAAAATTTCCTCATGTAATATTTTAGATTGGCTAAAATTAATGAAGAATGAAGTAGTCTTGAACTGTTGTTTGTGTATTCAAGGGCAGAAGTACTGCAAGATGTGAGTATGGAAAGGATAATAGGACAAAAATTTCAGAGAGTAAAGGTTAGTGTAAATATGAACTTTTTAATTGGAAGTTTGAGATTGGAAATAAAGGAAGATAAAATCAAAACAGGAGTGATGGCCTGAGATCATACCTAAGGGTAGAGCACTAGAGCTTATGGTGAGGACAATCAATAGGTTTTAGAAGGACAAGGCATGGGGTGACATGGAATAATAGGAGGTCATGATCTAAGGGACTGGGGAATTTTTGAACATTGAAAAGGAGTACTTGTGGTTAATGGCAGGATCCCAGGTGTGATCATCCCAGGATATGGCAAAGTTCACAAAGGTTTGCTTAACTTCAGCTGAAATGGAATGAGGCAAAGGGGATCAAAACCCAGCTTGGAAATGAACAATCTTAACAAACACTGAGAACTAGTGAAGAATCATTTGAAGGGATGGAAAGAAGAGATTATTTTTAGGTACTGGATAGCAAGGAAACAGAGCTGCTATATTTAGATGCCAGCTAACATAGGAGAATTGTTTCAGTGAATTCACTTTTAATGAACTCACTTTTGAGAACAGATACTTCACTGTGAAATAATGTTTTTTTTTTTATTTGGGACACGACCATTTTTAAGTGTTTATTATATGTCAAGTGCTGTGAAGTAGAGACTGGGCAAAGGTATTATATATTAACGTATCCATCTTGTTTACCTCCCTATGCCTCAAAATTTACTTTAAATGTCATTGTCAGAGCAGCTAGGTGGGTGGCTCAGAAGAAAGACAACCAGGCTTAAATAAGAAGTTCTAGATTTGAATGTGCCCTTAGACACTTTCTAGCTGCCTGATTATGAGCAAGTCACTTAACCCCCATTGCCCCAATTGCCTAACCCTTACTGTTCTTCTGCCTTGGAACCAATATTCATTATTGATTCTAAGACAGAAGGTTAGGGTTGAAATATCTATATAAGATAAAAACAAATGAGAAATTGTTAGAAATATAGATGATGGATAGATAGATAAATAGACAGATATATAGTTTAAAAGTCTTATTAAGCTTTTGCTATGTGCCAGGTACTGTACGGAGTGCTAGGGATACCTATAAAGAAAAAAAGAAAGTCAGGCTTAGTCCTTAAGTAGTTTATGTTCTACTGAGGGATATTGAAGAGGTGGTGGGAAGGATGCCCAAGTTGGAGAATAGTCATCTGGTGAAGAGATGAAGAAGTAAACATAGTGAGTTAGACCTAAATAAGCAAATCAAGGGACCATGATTTAAAAAAAAAAACACACAAAACTGTTGTTCAGACTCGGGAAATTTAGGAGTTCAGTTCTCCCAATAAATAGATCATTGTAGGGGAGAAGGGAAGAACAGGCAGCTAGGAGACTTAGAAAATACTTCATGTGAACAGGTGATTTGATCTGATCTTTGAAGGAATGCGGGGAGGGGAAATGAGTGAAAAAGCTTTTACGAAGTGTTCATTATGGTCTGACAGATATTGTATTAAACATTGGAAATACAAATGCAAGCAAACAAGATGGTTCTTATTCTCAAGGAGATTATGAATGCATTTTAGGTATTAGGACCATGCAAAGGACAAGGATGGTAGATGGTAGGTTGAGTGTGATGAATATCAGAAAGGCCAGTTTGGCTGGACTAAAATTTTGTGAAAGAGAATATGTCATTAGAGTGGAAAGTCAAGTTAGAGTCAGTTTGTGAATGATTTTAATTGTCAAATAAGGAATGTGTTTAATCCCAGAAGATAGTATGAATCCACTGGGGTTTATTGACTATCTTTTGAGATTATTTCCAAATTTTCCTGCTTTTATCTTGTTTTTACATTTTATTTTCATATCATCTCTCCAAATAAATTGGAAGTTCCTTCAATCTGAGTGCTCTTTGTGTCTTTCTACATATCCCTAATGTTAGCAAAATTCTTGGCACATAGTATGTTCTTAAAAATGCTTCTTGAATTGAACAAGAAAATAAGTTTTGTCACACCTACACTCTAAGTATATTACTTTGGAAGTTTTGTAGGTGAAATATTGGAGAGGGCAAATAACTTGAGATCTGCTTTCCAATTAGGATGCTACTTGAAAAGTCCAAGTGAGAGGTGATAAGGGCTTGAACTATAATTGTGATCATGTGAGTGGAGAGAAGTGGAAAGAAGTGAGAAATGCTGTGAGTGTAAAAAGGATGATCCTTTGTTCTAGAGATAATTTGTAGATTCTTACAAAAGCACTGCAATTTCACAAAAGACATGCAGCCTTCTCTCCTATTCAATTCCAGCTCCCTGTCATACTCAGTTGTAGAGTCCGATAAGCAGGGTCTACAAGAGGGGGTTGTCCTTTGTGGTAGGGACCCGAGGAGAGGCAGGGAATCAGGGAACCATGGTGAAGAATGACAGACATAAAAAAGTAGTTTTTTATGAACTAACTTGAAATGTTAGCTAATCAAAAAAATTTCAAATTGCCCCCAAAACTTGTATCAGTTCCAAGTCATTGATTTTTTTCACAAAATATATGCCATAAATTAAAATAGGTATGTTGGACTGAGTTTCAAAGATAATTAAGATAAATGAAACATAGGTTTTAGGTACCTTGAGTCAAACTAAACATAATATTGGATTTAGTGCATTACCACATGCAGAAAAAGGCACAGAGTTTGGTTTTGGAAGACCTAGATTCAAATTCTGATTTGCCTTTACTGGTTGCGTGACATTGGGGGAGCTATTTTCTCATCTTTCCCTTACTGGTAAGTTAAGGTCTAGGAAGGACAGAGAATTCTCTTCTTGTTCTAAATTCTATATTTCCATCATTGTTTTGCAATAATAATTGTTTCCATTTTGATTGTTCTAATTATTTTCCTTGCAGGAGGGACTGAGAAATGCCATGTTACCAGTATTGTAGAAAAAAGTATACATATGGTAGATAATGCACTTTATAACACAATGAAAAGGTAAGTTGGCATACTTGTTACAATAAAATTTGACAGATGACATAGACAATGTTCCTTGTTCAGAAACATGCTGTTATTGGCAGATGTCACTGTGAACCCTTGGCAGTAGGGAAGGAAAGAACAAGGCCAATTTGGGACTTTTTGAAAAGCTGTTAATACATTGTTGCATCCTGGTAGAGTAGTAATTATTGGAGATAGATGTATGAACATCCATTACAAAGATGTAACAGTTGACATAATGAGAAGGCATCTGGATCAGATGATTAAGACTATAGAGGAAGAAATGAAGGCCAGGAATATCCAAATGAATTGGTTAAAAGGAGGGGAAAGAAGCAGAAAATAGATAGTGAGAACATAGAAGAGCCAAAAGAAGATCTAAAAGATAGATGTGATCAATGAAAATATAACTTTAGAGCAAGAATTGGTTTTAAAGATCATATAGTTCAACTCCCACATATTACAAATAAGGAGGCCAAGTAACAAAATGATTAAGACAATGTGAAGGGAGGTTATACAAGTACCAAATGTCCCATCTGGAATTTAAGTGTTTTGACACTGAATCTAATGCTGAAGTTCATACCAAATTTGGGATTCAGATGTAGTTCTCCCCTAGCATCAGATCCAAGTGCTCTACTACTGGGGATGAAAACAAGATTCTAAGTGATTGAGAAGAATGTCAGTGGAAAGGAAATAAAAATATTGGTTATTGACAGCTTTTTCAAAGAAGCTGGTGGAGGAAATTGATATCTTCAGGAATTTGAAGGATCTAAAAATTATTTATGGCAGAGGCTTTAGTATGTTTTTAATAAAATAGAAAACTGTCAGAGGGAGAGAATAAGAATTTTATAATGCATGAAAGAATGGTTGACTCTTAGGTTCTGGTTATTTGTATGGTTTTTCCATATTTTAACACATTTTAACAGAAATTATCATGCTTTTCAGGGAAAGGTGAGCTGAACAACAGTAAAGTTAGGTGAATCTGAAAACAGTTAAATATTTAGACACAAATAGTAATAGAATTGAAAGGTTATCCATGTCTGATCCCAGGTAATATAACATCCTTATTAATGACAGGGTGAAAAACACATTTATGTTTACATACATTTTATATGTATATGCATATATAAATATATAATGTATAGGTGACAGGAAGCTGGAAAGAAAACCCACATATTGTATAGTCAAGAAATAATCCAAAAGGCTTTTAAAATCTAGAATATTGTCCCAAATTGCAAAAAAAGGAAATTTCATAAGAATAATCATATCATAGAACCAGTTTATAACAGCAGATTTCACTGTAAGCATTTACACTTTGGAAATCCACAAGTGATGTAACAAAGGTATGGTTTATAATTATATTGAGTCTCTGGACTTAAAAAAGTGATGGAGAAAATGTTAATAGGACAGGTTAAATATATGTGGTCTGTATTTCTGAGCTGAATATTAAATATTTGCTAGCACAACTATGTATAACTATACAGTTTTAAACTTGTGTTTTTTAAATTCAAAAATACAATATAGAAGAGTTCTAAGTCGACTAATTGACTCTTCAATATAGTGATATTGAATACACCACTGTTGTATTTTGGGATATTGGGAAGGGGAAAATCTTGGTTTGCTATTTATTTAAATATGGGCATTCTCCCCACTGATTCAGAGAACCAACATACCAGTAATTTATAGTATTATATAATTGTCAGCACTTAGAGATGGTTAAGTGACCTATGATTGGATAAAGGTAACTAATTCAATCGTGGACTCTATTATGAGAGCCTTAGTATTCAGGACTAGAAATGTGGTAATCCCATAGGGTTGAAACCACATATAGGGTATATTCGATACTAATAATTATTAGGAAATTCAGATCTAGGTGTCACATTTTAGGAAAGACACAGATGGAAATGGAAATGGAAAATATTCATAGGGAAAAATGTGAATGTGAAGGGTCTTAAGATCATGCATTATGATTATTGGTTGAGGAAACTGCCCATGTTTAGCATGGAGCAGGAGGTGAATCTTAATGAGGACAAAATCTTTTCAAGTGTTTGATGAGATGATACAGTAGGGTTGAGATATTTTATCCTCATCCAAAAAGAGCAAATAATGGAAGCTTCTGAGAGACAAACATAGACTTGTTATAAGAAACAAAAAATTAATTATAGCTATCTTCAAATTGAATGTGCTGCTTCAAAGATGTGGCCACCCCCTGATTGGAAATTTTTAAGCCAAGTAGATGAGCATTTGATTGGGCAAGCATTGTAGTAAATGGATTTCTTATTCTACATGTCTTGGTGTAGACCAACTCCAAGATTCCTTGCAATTCTGACTCCTTGATTTTGTGAGGCAGGAAAGGATGGGATGAAAATCACAGGTTAAATGATTATTATTTGGAAAAATGCAAGATTCTTTTTTTTCTGAGGCAAAAAAGAGTGCAGATTAGATGGTAATGTGGAGGTTTTGTTGTTTTGGGTTTTTTTTTTTGATGAGGAGAGGAGAGAAGTTTAGTGAGTCAAGCATTTATTCAATATGAATTATGTGTTGGGTGCTATGTTAAGTACTAAAAATAATTTTTAAAAGGCAAAATAATTCTTGTCATCAAGAAGTTAGTTCAAATTCTGATTGGAGACACTATGAAATAGATAGCTCCAATAAAAGGGTTTCAATTTCGCTAGGAGAATAAGCTAGATCACTTGCTATAAGTATTAGTTTTAGGATTGTAGTTAAGGATGAAAGGAGAGACGAGAGTGTTTGAAACAGAAACCACGGAGAATGTGATACAGAGTTAATAAAGGTATACATTATATCTTCACATTATGTGAAAAATTGAAAATTATTCTTTTATGACAATGCATCTAGTCAGTTAATAAACATTTAAGTGTTTACTATGTGCCAAGAACTGTGCTAAGTCTTAGGGATACAAAGTTTTAAAAAGTCTTTTTTAAGGAGTTTGCAATCTAATAGAAAGAAGATAAAACACAAAAGCAAATTTTAAGTGGTCAGGGGGAGGAGGACAAAGCACCCAAAGAGAGGGCACAGTGGGGAAGTCAGAGAAGTCCCACATTAAGGCAGCAAGGTAAAAATGAGATGTCTGAACTGAACTCTCTCCTTCAATGGAGACACTGGTCAATTCAAGCAACAAAATTATTGCTATATCTTTGTCTGCCCACTTTGTCTCCCCTCTTTTTCTGCTTCTCCTTTTATCTTCTTCCAATCCACCGCCTTTTCACTAGGTTCCCAGGGCCCTCACTCTACTGTCTCACATGGGGCTGAACCCCTTGAGCGACCTCATTTTCCACCCCTCCTTCCTGCAGCCTTCTTCAAAATTGGCATGTCTTTTATCTCCAGGACCTTCTTTTCAAGCACCCTATCATCATCTAATTATAATAGCCCTGTATTGATAGTTTTACTCTGTCATTTGCTAGCAATATGACCTTGGGCAAGTCATTCCTACTCATGGTGCCTATAAAGAGTTAAGGATATGCTTGATGATACTTAAGTTTTGATATTGTGATTATAATCTAATGATCTAATATCATTATTTTTAGAAAATCTTTACCATCCATTGTAGAATCAACATTATGTATTGCTTCTAAGACAATATAGCAGTAAGGGTTAGGCAAATGGAGTTACGTGACTTGCCCAGAGTCACACAGCTAGGAAGTATCTGTGGTCAAATTTGAACCCAAGACCTTCCATCTCTAGGCCTGACTCTCAATCCACTGAGCCACCTATCTGCCCCCTTATATCATTATTCAAGTGTTTGGTTGCAGATTCTTTCTGGCACCCAGAGATTGAGCTTCAA
Source organism: Monodelphis domestica (assembly GCF_027887165.1). Taxonomy (NCBI): domain Eukaryota; kingdom Metazoa; phylum Chordata; class Mammalia; order Didelphimorphia; family Didelphidae; genus Monodelphis; species Monodelphis domestica. The sequence continues at coordinate 551,574,883 of NC_077227.1, read as the reverse complement.
GGCTAGGATAATGTTGCATGTATTCAGGTTCGGCACCATAAATGATTCCTGGTTGACTGTCTATATTGTGATTCAAAGGAATAATGGAATTTCAGGGCACATAGCTGCCAAAGTAAAAAAAAAAAGGTTTTGGAAGGCCGGCTTTTTATCATTCCTCAAATGGTATGGACCTATTTTATTTATATTCAATAAATTTATTATCATCAATCATTATTATTTATTATGGTATGTTAGAGCATTAGAAAACATTAATCAACAAGATTGGAGTGCAATTCTGGTCACTTATACCTGGACAAGTTGCCTCACTTTAACTGAATCTCTAAGACTTCCACTGCATTCATGGAAAGTGTTCCCAGAGTGACAAAATCATAGGTTTTTATGCATTCATGCATTAAGAAAATAACAATATCCTATTAATATCATACTCTAAAAATATTCATTTAACAAGTCACAACTCATGTACTACTTTATCCTTTTCAAAGTACTTTCCTCACAATGGCCCTGCAAAAGTCCTCTAATATTCCCTTCCTTATCTACTGTGCTTTCAATCCTCTCCTAGGTGGTGCAGTATATTAAGAACAAGTTCCAATGATGTAGTAAAGAAATCCCTAAGCCTGGATGCATAAGCCACCAGCAAATAGTTATGTGCCTCAAAAGAAGTCAATTTGTTTCCTGGAGAAATAGTTTTCTTATCCATGAAATGGCGATATGAATATTTGAGTGACCTACTTCCTAGTGCTATTGTTTTTTTTTCTAAATTTTCTTTTTTACATTAAAGTTCCCAGGCATCTCTGTCCCTCTCTCTACTTCCTCTACTAGAGAAGGCATCATTTGACATATATATATGTAGCATCTGAATATAAATATGTGGGTGTGCATGTATTGGTATGCATATATGTAATAGAGGCTCAATAAATACTTGTTGGTTAGTTGATATGTGGGAATGGAATACCTTCCATTGATGTAGTGGAAATCTAGGAGAGTCAGCTGATGCTAAGTAACTTTTCCAGGGTCACATAGCTGATAAATATAAGTGACTAGATTTGGACTCCAATCTTCTTGATCAATGTTGTCTAATGCTCTAATTGGCCATAATAAACATATATGTAGCAAATATTATGTGCTAGTCACTATGATAATCACTTTACAAATATATCTCTTGATCCTCACAACATCCATGAGAGGACACACAACTAGTAAGTGCCTGAGACTGGATTTAAATTAAAGTCTTCCTGACTTCAGATCTGTTGTCTACTATAAGTTTATATTAGGAGGAATGGTAGGAGATTTTAAGACCTCAAAAATAATTATCAAAAATATAGTATTTCTTTTTGACAAAAAATGTCTTTTATTTTGTTTATGTATTTGCTTCTTACATAAAAATACTCACTTAACTCTCTCTTCATCTTCCCATTAGGAAAGGCACCGTTTGTCAAAAAATATCTTATTTATTTCTATCAATCAGTTTTTTCTCTGGTGATGGACATTCACAAGTATGTCTTCAAAGAATATTTCAGTTGCTGTATGTAATGCTCCCTTGATTTTGCTCATTTCAGTCTTCATTATTTCATATAGGTCTTTCTGTGATTCTTTCTAAAATTAATCTGCTTGTTATTTCTTATAACACTTATTATTACATATTATATATTGTATATAACTTGTTTAGCCATTTTCCATTTGATGGGACACTCCCTCAGTTCCCAATTCTTTTCTACCACAAAGAGAGCTGCTATAAATATCCTTGATTATATAAATTCTTTTCCTTTCCCCCCTAATTACCTTGGGAAATAAATCTAATAGTGGTATTTTGGGGTCAAAAAGTATTATTTTATAAAGCTTTGAGCATAATTCTTGATTGTCCTCCAAAATGGTTGAATTATTTCACAGTTCCAACAATAGTGTATTATTAGTGTGCCCATTTTTCCACATCCCATCCAATATTGTCATTGGGCCATTTTTATCATTTTAGCCAAATGATAGGTGTAAGATGATATCTCAATGTTGTTTTGATATGAATTTCTCAAATCAATAATGTTTTAGGTCATTTTTCATATAGGTATATATCTATCTTTGATTTCTTCATCTAAAAACTGTCTATTCTTATTGTTTGGCCATTATCCATTTGGGAATTAGCTCAGTGCTCATATATTTGACAAAATTTTCTACATATTTTAGACATGAGATCTCTTTCCAAGAACTTGTCTATAGAAAACTTTCCCAACTTCCTGCTTTTCTTCTAATCTTGGCTACATTCATTTTATTTGTATGAAACTTTTTCAATTTAAGGTATTCAAAATTATAAGTTTTATATATAAAAAATAGAAAAGCTGATCAGTAGAACAGAACATACATACAATAAACAGTTATAAAAGATTACTATAATCCTGTGTTCGACAAAAGTGAAGATCCAAGTTTTTGAAATAAGAGTTCACTACTTGGTAGAAAATTGTCAGGAAAACTTAAAAGCAGTCTGGAAAAAATAAGATATAGACCAATATCTTCTACCACTTACCAAGAAAGGCTTAAAATGGATATATCACCTACTTATAAAAGAAGATATCATAAGTAAATTAGAACAGGGAACATATTGCCTATTAGATTTATGGATAGGAGAAGAATTTATGTATAAACAAGAAATAGACAGTATTATGAGAAATAAACATATAGTGTTTCAATATAAAAACATTTCTTCTGCTATATAATTTAAAAAATTTCTAAAATATTAGGTTTTTATTATTTCAGTAAAACTTTTATTTTCTATCATAGTGGTCTTATTTTTACACATATTTCACATTATATTGTATGATTGTAAAAATTGAATATGGATTCATTTAGGACTCTGAAGTTAGAAAGAACCAAGTTTAAAGCTGGCCTTGGACACTTAATAACTGTGTGACCTTGGGCAAGTCATTTAACATTAGCATCAGTTTGATGAACTATAAAATAGAGATGATATTAGAACTATCCCCTAGCGTTATTGCTAGATCAAAGGAGATTATATTTATAAAACACTTTGCATACTGCCTGGCACATAGTAGGTACCATAATTAAAGTTGGTTTTTTTTATGATGGTAATAACAAAAATATAAAAACAACTGAAATTCATATAACCAGTGTAAATACTTCTTAACTATATCCTGGTAATCTTAGAATAACGTGTTTCTTTTAAGAGTAGTAAGAAAATAAGGCTGTATACAGAAAAAGATAAAACTATTAAGATAACAGACCCAAACTACTAAAAACTACAACAAATCCAAAAGAGTAGAAAGCCAATAAAAAATAATCTTAAAAGTTCCTATATATTAATTATATGCTAATGAATCCATGATTTCATCCAAGTGGGTATACACTCCCAAAGTATGATCTTGACCCATTTATTTATCCTCATCCTGTGTGACTTTTATTTATATTTTCTCTAAATTCTCAGAAAAATTCTTCTGTCTTTAAAACATCATATGTATACTAATGCAACGATCTATCTGTAACTTCAATTTCACTATATGAAAACAAATCTGTCCAATCTTTTATTTATCCCTCTGAGGACATCATAGGAACTATCCTTCCATTTAGCTTCAATTTCTTTCTACTTTTTCATGTCATTTATTGTGAGAATGTCCATATGGAAGTGATTTCAGGTCATTTAATAGTTATTAGATGAGGATTGCACATTTAGAATAGCAAGAATTAAATTAATGTGGGTAGATGATCTGAGGACTATAAGATTCATAGCACTCTTTGACTCCTTTTCAGAGACGATCTTCCCTGAAGAAAGAGAAGGGGCCCACTAGGGCCTGAGAACCACTTTGTTTATTTATTTTCTGTTAAATATCTTATAATGGCCAAAGAACTCACACTCTAATGGTGATAAGATTTTTGTATTTAATTAAGCTGAAACTCAGACTGCAGATAGTCTGTTGCTGGGACTGTATTTGCAAACTGCAATATAAAAAAAAAAACTTAGAGAATTATCCATCCATAATATAGTCTTTAAGAATCTCTAAGTCAAAATGAAACATCAGAGAAGGACTTTTTTGGAGGCTCAAATTTTATTTTTGCTAAATTTTGAAACATAGCCTTCATTTTATTGGTATTTCATTGTTTTAGCTACTATCTGATAGATCTTGAAGCTCTCAGCAGATGTGAGTTTTCATTTTATAGAATACATAAAATAACACAACTGAGCCTCCCTCGGTGGTGAACAATCCTCTAGCTGAGTAGTAAAGGTTAATTTTGTGGAAACAATAAATGACATGGAGTTCAACCATAATAACAGAAAGGATAACAAAATAACAGGTGACTTTGGTCACTGCTATCAGAGCGATAATTACAATTCAAAATTACAGCACACTGTCATATAAAGAGTTCAAGACCTCTCAGAAGAGTTAGATTTAAATCCCAACCAGGGTGATAAATGAATGTATGACTCTGGGCAATTTAGGCTCTATAGGAACAGTTTTATCCTCTGTAAAACTAGAAGAGTTTATTAGGTTATTTCTAAGTCCCCTTCTAATTACAATATGCTATGATTCTGTGACATTGTAAAAATTTTTATTCAAACCAATCCAGAAACTTGGCTCATATAGTCATCCATGTAGTCTCAAACTGATACCAAGTCTGAATTTCCTAGCCCCATTTTCGAGAAGGTTAAGGACATGCAGTATGGGGTAAGAACACTGGATTTATATTCAGAGGATTTGGGATGGAAGCCTTGTTCTACTGCTTAGGACCTATGTGGTCCTAGATAAATAATTAAACTTTAGTGGGTCTCAGTTTCCTCTTTTTTAAAATAAGAAGACTGGAAAAAATATCATCTGTAAAGTGTCTTCCAGTATAAGTCCTATGGCCTCTTAAACTTCAGTGACATTGAGGTTGCTTATCAGCAAAATGCTGTTCTATTTAGCTAACCTTACTGAGGCACGGAAATTATATCATTGATCTTCAAATCTTCTAAAAGCTCTTGACAATCTGCTCAGTATCCTTAGGTGGTATTTGATTGAGTGGTGGTTTAGATGGCTGGTAGAAAACAAGACACATATTGCCTCACCCTTTACTATTTAATAGTAAAAAGGGGGAAGGAGAGAAGAGGCTTGAATTATCTGGGTTTATTGGTCAACTTAACAATAAAAATGGAGATCTTTACAGAAGCTTCTTAAGAAATCAGTTCCTGAGATGGTAAACTAACTAGATTTAGTAATATAAATTCAGGAATTTTTCTGTCCTCCTGCTAATTTATACTAATGTTTAGCAATTAATTCTAATTAGGTATTAAGTCATTCATTTACTATTTGCTTTGGAAAATATGCAATTAGTGACTGAGTCGCTCAGTAAAGGAATTACTTAGTAATTGACAGACTCCTCAAGTAATTACCAACTCATTAAACATTTTGGGAAGTAAAGGAAATACAAAGTAAGACTTTTCTAGATGATGGTTTTACTAAGTAGATGGTTTAAGGTAGTTTGTTTCCAGCTCTCAATCCTATTGCCCACATAACTCATGAACTTGATCATCTTCCCAAATGATGCCAGGTATCACTGATGAATTCACACTGATAGTCAATGGTCAAAATAATCAAAATGGACATACTAGGGGGAAAGTTTGATTAGTTTTATTCTGTTACACCCAGAGAGGAGAATTGTGAGCCTGCCAAGATGCAAATTTAGACTATATGGAGAAAAATTAATTTCTTGACAATTAGTACTGTTCAAAAATGCAAAAGACTACCTCAAGAGGTAGTCCATTGCTTTTAATGGAACTCCTCAAATGATCGCTTTATGACCCTTTGTCAGATATCTTGCAATTGGGTAATTCTTTGGACAGGGATTTGACAAAATGGCTCTTGTCCCTTCCAACTCTAAAACTGTAGAATTATGCATGACTTTGGGCAAGTAACTTTGCCTATCTTTGCCTCAGTTGCTTCATTTGTAGAATAGAAGGTTTGGACTAGATAACCTTTAAGGTTTATTCCACGAAACAGGACTGTGTGCATTGTACTTGCAAAAGATTAATTTGGTTAAAATGTCTAAGAAAGACAGGTCATAGAGTAGAAAGTCCTGGAACTTTAGTCAGAAGACCTGTATTTAAGTCTGATCATTTCTAGTACAGCAATTGTGGGCAAGTCATTTTGCCTCTAAGAAACATCGTTTCATGTATTGTAACATGGGGATAATAATGCAGACCCTAACTACGGACTTGGATTAATCTGAAGGAGTTTTGTGAAATGCAAAGTGTTATAGAAATGGGAAATCATTTTAAAAACATCAGTGATAATTGCTCTCTTACTAGATGGGTTTGACCCTAAGGTCTAAGCATTCCCAGGGACCAGTAGGGTCTAATGGAAACAGTACTGGATCTAGAGCCAGAACACTTGATCTTTAGTGCCAGCTCTTTTTCCTTGAGTGGCCCTGTGCAAATCACTTAACTCTGAATCTCAGTTTCCTTACTGTAAAGTAGAAGAAATGATAATTGTCTTACTCCCCAAGGACTGTTTTTAAAGAAAATAAATTGTAAATCTTTAAGGATTAAAGGAATGTAAGTTATCATTACTTATAATATTTTTACTAAATTTCTTTATGAAATGACAATGTCCATATGGTCCTTTTGTGGCACCCTTTTAATGTGGGAAAATGTTTTTATAAATACCTCCCGTAAATTATTCCTTTAGAGAATGTCTGAGGAAGACATTCCTGATTTCAAATTCTTTGCTTTTTAGGAGACAGTAGGATCAAAAATCTAGAAAAGGGGTTCAATCTGGATTCTGTGAATTTAAAAGAATATATATTTTGATAACTCTACTTCAATACAATTGATTTAATTTGTGATTCTATGTGTGCACTTGAAAATATTATGAGAAAGAGTCTATAGGCTTCACCAGACTTCCAAAAGACTCTGTGACATCAAAAGTTAATAATCCCTGATTTCTAGAGCTTAACAAGACCTCAAAAAACCCTAGTTTAACCCAGTAATTTTTACACTAAATTTTTATTCTTAATTTAATTAACAACAAAAAATAATTCCTTACCCAAAGCAGAACAGAGAATAAGATAGTATATGAAATCCAATTTCTATTATATATAGATTATTTTTTAAAAGCTCCAAATTTCTCCCTCTCATATCTTCCTCCAATCAAGTAAGCAAGAAAAGAAAAACCTTTTAAACATGTGTAATCAAGCACAAATTCCCACAATAATCATGTCAAAAAAAAAAATCCCTCAATCAGTACTGTCAGTTCATTATCTCTCTATTAGGAAATAAGTAGTATGGTCCATTTTGAGACTTCTGAAATCATAATTGTTCATTATATTGATAAGAGTTCCTCAATCTTTCAGAATTATTTTTCTTTTTACTGCTATTGTTATTACATAAATTGTTGCCTCGGTTCTGCTCATTTCAGTTTACATGAGCTCATAAAAGTATTCCCAGGTTTCTCAGAAACCACAGCCTTCAATTTGTAGAAAAATAGTGTAAAGTCACATTCACATTTCAAAATTCTCTAAGCATTCTAATTGCTGTACAGAAATTCCTTTCTATTGGTTGGGTTGAGGGACTGGAATGCTCAAAATTTTTTTTCTCATGTAAGGGTTCTTTTTTCAAATCCTTTGAGGTACTGACATAGTAGCTCTAATGTTAGATTAAAGGGTATGCCCAGATTTTAGCTTCATGGGCATAGTTTCAAATTGCTTTCATGACCTACTGGAGCCATTCATAGTTCTACAATTAATGTACATTTCTTACCATACCTTCTCCAACATTTTTCATTTTCTATTGTTTTTACCAACTTTACCATTCTGATGGGTGAGAGATTGCTATTCCTAAGATGTTTAAATTTGCCTTTCTCTAATTATTAATGATTTGTAGTATTTTTATATGAGTATTAATAGCTTTAGTGCAGCAATACATTGAGCACTGAATCTAGTGTCAAGAAGATCTGAGTTCAAATCTGGTCTCAGGCACTAGCTCTGTGACCTTGACCTAGTCACTTTACCCCATTTGCTTCAATTTTCTCATCTGAAAAATGAGCTACAGATCGAGATGGAAACCACCGCAGTATCTTTGCCAAGAAAACCTAAAATGAAGTCAAGAAAAGTCAGACAGAATTGAAATGAATAAAAAATATTATAGCTTGTATTACTTCCTCTGAAAGTTATGTATTCATATCATTTAACCACTCATCAATTGCGCAATATTTCTTATTCTTATAATTTTGAATAAATTCCCTATATTTCTTAGAAATGAGACCTTTATCAAAACAATTCTCCAAAGATTACCCCAAAATTTTATGCTTTTATTCTAATTTTCTAATTTTAATTTCATATAATCAGCCTTACTCATTTTATCTTCTGGGAACTTCTTAATCTCTTGTTTTGATCATAAATTCTTTCCCTATCTATAGATCTGACCAGCATTTTCTTCCACAAACCTTTAATTTCTTTAAGATTTTACCCTTTACTTCTTTAAAAAAAATATGATATATTGGTTGCAAGGCAGAAGAGTAAGCCTAGGAAATGGGAGTCAGGGTTACACAGGTAGGAAGTGTCTGAGGTCAGATTTGAATTCAGAAGCTCCCATCTCTAGTCCTTGCTCTCATTCCACTGATTCACCTAACTGCCTCCAGGCACCCTTTATTTTTAAATCATGCATGCATTTGTAGCTTGTTTTGCTATGTAGGATGAGATATTATTCCATACCTAGTTTCAGTTAGATTGCTTTCCAATTTTCCCAATAATTTTTGTCTAATACTGTGTTCTTACCTCAACATCTGACACCTTTGTGTTTATCAAAACCTAGGCTTTTGCATTTTTGTTATTTTTAAGATTATATTATAAATTTTATATATTACTTTCCAAGCTCTCCTGCTTCTCCATAACTTCTTATGAAGTTCCTTCAATTCTATTCTGTGTAATGAAAATAAAGTTTCAACAAATATTTTAACCTTTTATTGTTTTTTTATGATCCTGTAACTCAAAGGTGTCAAACTCAAATCTTCTGTGGCACCTACAAACTTGAGTCCAGCTGAACTAGATTATAATATGACTGAGAAGTGTTTAAAAATAAATTAAAAGTCAATAAAAGAGAGGTAATATTAATTTCTGATTTTCTGTATTAATACATGGTCACCTTTTCTTTTAGAATTTGATACCAGAGCTGTAGCTCTCCCTCCAAATATTTCACACATACACCTCCATAAAGAAAAAGACATTCCTTGTAACAAAGTCAAGCAAAATAATGTACAGAATAAGCTATAGATCTTTTTGTACATAGCAAATTCATGGCTTTGAATATATCTTATTCTGTCAGAAAGTGGGTAAAATGTTTACTCATTATATGTCTTAAGTCATGGATGGTCATTGAATTACTCAAAGTTCTTCATCAACTCCATAAGTTTATGGAAAACTAATAACCAAGAACACTAAATTATTTACCCAAGATCATGCAATCACTGTAGCTTGGCAGTGCTCCAAGATCTTCTGATTCCAGAACCAGGCATCTTTTCTTTGTGCTATGCTGGCTCACACTGGTAATGTGATTCCATGTGGATGCTCATTCTAATGTCATTTATGTGGCTATGGCCACCAGAGCCTGAAACAAATTCACACAGTAATCAGAATTGATATTTGACTCTCCATTCCCCACACCTGCCCTCCTAAGCCCTTGTCCCAAATCTGCAGAAACTAATGTTCTCCAACATCTTTATGACTAACCAATCTTCCCAGTGCAGTATTCAGGCAAGGAGACTCCTGCTCTAAGTGCACCATATATCAAAAGTATAGTTCATTTCCTTCCCACAACTCCAAACCCTAGAATAAAAAAGAAAAAAAAACCTCCCTTTTCTTTCCTTCTATCCTTTATAATAAGTAACCTTTTCTTTTCCCATGTATCCTGCCACAGATTTCTATTCTCTACAGCATTCCTTCCTGCCTTACCCTTTTCCTTCATTATTGCTCCTTCCATCCAAGAAGAAACATTTCTTCAAACATTTGAATCACATCAGTATCCATGTTGGTATTTAATTTACCAGCCTCCCACAAATGAGAGCAGATTTTGTAGGTCCTCAAGACTGCTTTTAGGGGAGTTACCCCAAGATAATTTTGTATTTGACATTTTTAAATGTCATCTTATTAAGTTATAAACATCCTTTCCGAACTTTCCCATATCCATGATTTCATTTAGAGTTCATAACAACCTTATAAAATAGGCAGAACTTGGGTATTATCACTTTTATTTTATAGATGTGGTTCAGAGAAATTGGGTGATTTGTTTAAAATCATTCAACCAGGATATTGTTAAGGCAAGACTAGAATCTGGATCCTCTGATTCTTAGTTCACTATTCTTTAGACCATACTATAGGCATCATCTGATGTTTTAAATGTCTGAGAAACTATTCCAGTGTAGCCCTTCAGTTTTTCTGTAGGTACTTTCACTTATCTCAGCAGAAAAAGTCTACAGTTGATTCCTTACAGACCATGACTGTATCCTCTGACTGATCCTATTTAGTGCATAATTTTCCCTCTGGTCACTGCCTTTATTCCCCTGTGTCTCCTCTTCCTTCATCGAAGGCTACAGATTGCTAAAGGCTCTTTTATTTGGTCAGCCACGTCTTACCAAGATGAGCTTGTTTTTAGCCTAGAAGCAAAATTGCAGACCTCAGGACTCTATTTTTCATCCTTTTCTGCTCTTTTATAGAATGTAGACTATTAATAAATCATCACCATATAGTTCTTGAATCTCCAGGCAAAGATGAAAATTCTGGTTTTTTGGACAGAGCACAACTCCAGTGCTCATTATAATTTTATGAATTCAAATTGGCCATCATTTTTGGCCATGTATTTTGTTTATCATCTTGTGTATTTTGATTGGCCACTGCCATTTCCCCATTATCACTATCTTTAAGCAATACATATACAGAGATACCCAATATCAATTATAATCAATCAAATATTTATTTGGAAAAAGCAAGCTTTAACATATTATCAGTCAATTATGATTTAAGTGCCTGCTGTGTGCCAGTCATTATGCTGGTTGCTGAGGGAATAAATAAAATGAATGAATGAAACAATCTCTATTCATAAGGTGTTTCCATTCTAATTCAGGACAAAACAAAATATATACAGAATAAATGTAAGAGGAATAAATACAAATACAAAGCCTTTTACAAGGTAGTTTGAGAAGAGGGCAGAGCATTGGGGGATAATGAGAAAAGGGTTCCTATAGAAGACAGTGCCTGAGCTGTGTCTGGAAGGAAGAGAGAGTCTGAGTCAAAGGAGCTGCTTCCAGGCAAAGGCATGGAGTTGACAGATGGAATCTTTTGTGTGAGGATCCAAAAAACAGTGCTGTAATGGAAGTAATATACAATTGAATTAGGAATTAGGAATTAGGGGAAAAAAGCTGAAATTTACAAAAGGTACCTTAAATTGTTAGGATGACTATATAAGTGCCTATTAGCACACATAACTACAATGTGAAAAAATTAAAAAGGATTTCAAATCTTTCCTCACTTCCCTATGTATCTTAGAGGGGGAAGCACTCTGCAGTCCTCATATGGCCCCAAAACAGAGGTTGTCCTGAGGCCAGCTTGGTGCGGACAGAGCAAGAGTCCTGATAACCTTACAGATGCCATAGTTCTCTTTTGTTGTTGTTTATTTCTCTGACTTAGCCCAGCTCTCCTCAAGCCCAGACTTCCCTCTCCTCATTCTCCTTCGAAGTAATTAAAAAAAAAAAAACTCCCACCGTTTGAGAAACATTGTCCTCTAAGTATGGTAGCTTAGTGTCTTCCTGGCTTAGAGAACTAAAGCCTTTGTCCAACTTTACTCTGAAAGCCCATCAGTTAACACGAGGACTGTCCAAATGGACTGATGTCCTGGAAAGGAATAAAAAACAGTGTGAGTGTCTAGTGTATATTCAATAAGGACATGTAGGCTGGTTCAAGTTATGATTCAACTAGCAGCGACCTTTAATGATCCTGATTGTATCAAGAAATTTATAGCAAACTATAAGCAAACAGTTCAAGACACTGTACTATCACTAACAACTTTTAACAAGAGAAAGATTATGGGCCTGAAGTAAATTACTAGGGGATGAGGGAAGCCTGGAGATTAGAAAAAGGTAGTAAAACTGGCAGAAATGAAAATCCTGTGAAAAACATAGAGTCTATGAATAGGCAAGTGATCCTTTCATGCCACTGTATTCTCATTAGTCCTCATGTGGTGTACTGTGTTCAGTTTGAGGCATGATAGTTTAAGAAAAACAATAATAAACTGGAGCAAGTCAACGGAATGGGGAATAAATAGTCTTGAGTCCCTATCCTATGACAATCATCTGAAGGAACGAGGTATGTTTTACTTATAGAAAAGATGACTCAGGGAGAATATGCTGGCTGTCTTAAAGGATTTCGAGGGTTATCCTGTAGAAAAGGAATTCCACTCAATATGTTTGGCCCTAGACGGTAGGATCAGGAACAATGGCAGGGGACTTACAAGAAGTCAAAGTAAGGAAGGAAACAGCAGTGACTTCATCACAATAATGGCTGAACAAAAGAGGAAGGAACTATCCCAAAAAGTGGTAAGGTCCCCCTCCTTAAAGGTCTTCAAGTACAGGCTATATGATCACTTTTCAGATAGGCTTTAGCAGGGAAATAAGAGGGCTACTAAGATCCCTTCCAAATCTCCAAATCTCTGATCAAGATTCTTCATCAGACTCAAGACGCTTTGTTTTGTGAAAGGCACAGTAACCCTATCCAAAGTCTCCATAGAGGGGCCATGTAATTTTGCAATTACACATGTATATTAAACAAACAAGTACACTTACACTGACTTTCTTTAAAAAATACAACTTTACTTCTCTCTTGGAATCAATACTGAGTTTTGGTTCCAAGGCAGAAGAGAGACAAGGTCTAGGTAATGGGGATTAAGTGATTAACCCAGGGTCACAGAGCTAGGAAACGGCCAAGGTCAGATTTGAATCCAGGACCTCTCATCTCTAGGACTGGCTCTCAATCCATTGAGCCACATAGACGCTCCCCATATACTTACTTTCTTTTTTTTAACTCTTACCTTCCATCGTAAAATCAATACTATGCATTGGTTCCAAGGCAGAAGAGCAGTAAGGGCTAGGCAATGGGAGTTAAGTGACTTTCACAGAGTGTAAAGGATAATTTTAGCATTATGACTTAAATCTAAATTTAAATGGTTGTCAAGGAAAATCCCAAATAATAAAATACCCAAGTCAGCTGGAAATTTTATGGTGATTTAATTGATAGTAGTGGAGATTATGGAGAAGGAAGAAGGAAAGGAGTAAGATTTTCTCACCTGGCTAGTACCGGGCGGGAAGATTAGATGATCTAGAAAGTAAGATTTTGGAGTGTGAAGGAGGAAGGAGTCAGCCTGAACTCCAAAAGGGGTTCAGTCAAAATGTCCAAGCCTGAATCAGCTCAAGGGCAAACTCACTGCCAAACCCAGACAAATAACTGCCACCACTCCAAGATATTGGAATGCCTAGCAGGTTGCCAGTCAGAGTCACCTCTCCAGGGAAAGAGGGCAAAGAGAGCTAGTGACATGCCTTATATAGATGGTTTCACGTCACTTTCCTGCATCTCATCTGTACCAATCATAGCTTAACTTGACTTAGAACAGCCCAGGGGTCTGTCCGCTTTTTCTGCACATGTCTGTTAGAGGCCATTTTTTCTCAGATACTTAATCCCTTACTTTGGTACAGACCTTCCTAATCTTGTTAAACTAAGGAGGGTGGAGAAATATAGAGTTCCCAAGACCTGATTCTGTTAGTCCAAGTATCTCTATTGTTATTGATCAGGAAATGGCTAAATTAGATCTTCCAAAGTATGGTCTGATTAGGGTGGAATAGTTTTAAAATTCACAAGGGTCACATAGCTAGGAAGTATCTGAGGCCAGATTTGAACACAGGATCTCTAGGCCTGGCTCTAAATCCACTGAGATACCCAGATGGCCCCCATACACTCACTTTCAAAGAAATTAGTGGGAAACACAAGATTTAGTGTACCTCATCAATTTGGACCAATTCAAAGTAGGAAGGAATTTCCTTTTACTTTACAAATTTTGTTTTATTAAAAATATATAAAGAAATTCCATTTCAAAGGACAAAAGTAACTCCATTTAGGCAAGGAAATTGTGTTGTCATGTACCAATAAGCACAACTTATTTGTATTCAAAGGAGTGATGCAATATGTCTTATAATCTTATTTGTGCTACTTTTGAACAATATACGAGTTCTGAATCTTTAAAGTCAGGAAATAATTTTGTTGTTTTTCATATTCAGGTTTTTAGAAATCTTTATTTACTTAAAGTGGAGGGAAGATTTTTATTTAAAACTGGGCAAATATATATCTTAAAGACTTTTCTGAAAAATAAGAAAATTGATTTCTATGAAGGTTTTGTTAAGCCTACTTTTTGAATTTTTTATTGTAAGAAATCCATTGGTTCTATAAATGGGTTTTGTAAATAGCAAAAAATAGATGGTGACATATATATTTATATATACAGACATATTTATATAAGTTTGTGTTTCTTTTGCTTCTTGGATATATTTAAATCTTTCAATCAGGATTAAATGCAATTTTCCTTTTACAAATGTACTTTCAAATAGCTAACAAAATCAATTTTACATGAACAATGGCTACTCGTCACAATTTGTACCTTCTCTCTTGAGAATTTGTGTGAAAAGGAAGGTCATTCTAGCAAAATAAAAATTACAGATGTTCTTGAAAAGGGTGATGAGATGACAAACCAAGATGTGTTTAAGGTGTTATATGGTTCTAAAATGGAATCAAACTAAAATTACATACACATAATTTTAGTTTTATTTGGTTGTATATGTATAGGTATACATATAAATTTATATAGTTGCCAATAAGTGATTTTGTTATCCTCTGAATCTAGGAATTCAGTGATAGCAAAACTGGAAACCCAGAAAGTAAGAAAGGGGGAAAAGAGAAAGATTTCAATGAGTAGTTGAAATATGGGAAAAGAAGCATTCCTTTCCCTATTCACCTGGAAGGTCCAAACTTAAGTGAAATATGGGAGAACCATTGGATGTCAGTGCTTAAAGGGATCTTAGAGCTCATCTAAATTGGTCTATTCCTTTTATATAGGAAATTGAGAAACTTTAACTTCAGGGGCCCCTTACTATATTGAATTTCCCTAGGGTTTATTTAGATCTGTGGCTTTGTCTAAATGTTTTATAAATAGGTGTTTTGATTCCCTTTCCCTGTCCTTCCCTTCCTTTCTGTTCCATTCCCTTCCTTTGCCTTTTGTTCCTTTCTCTTTCCTTTAAAATTTAAACCAAATGAACTTTTCCTTTTTTAACTGCCAAACTTGGGGTCTCCTTTGTTGTTCTTTTTCACTAGCAGACAAAATAGTCAAAGCTCTTTTTTTGATTAGACATTTATATAACAAACAGTTATTAAGTATATAGAGCTTTGCACTTGTCACTGAAAGAAGTACAGAATTTAGAGAAGACATTGTCCTTGCCTTTATGGCTTCCCAAATCTAATATAAGACATTTAGAGAAAGTTATAATGCAGCATAGCAATTTATTTTGTTTAGACTTATGATTTTCTTAGTAGAGGGAATTTCAGTTATAGGAACTCTCTCCAGTGATAAACACTGACAATTCCTCCATTGTTTACAATTGTCGCCTTTGCTAAAATTTGTCATTATTACTGAGGTTATGTATATTACCAACATATTCAGCATATATCAGAGGCCGTACTTGAACACAGGTCTTGCTTTATTCTGTAAGAGATACAAAATTTACCCAAGATAGGGTCCCTTTCTTCTTGGGGCATATAGTCTAAATAGAAAATGAGATACAACACAGATAACATGAATATGTGATATCAACACAACCTAAGTATGTGACCTATGTATTGCCACTCTCCTTCCCTCCACCCCTTCATAAATCTTAATGTAAAAAAGAAAAAGCTTAAATTTAAAAGGTCTCACATGTGGAGAAATTAGAATATGAAAGTACCGAATGTTCTTACTTGCCTAAGTGTTTAAAATCTCTTGGGGCTCCCATCCTTCGAGTCATAAATCTACTCTTTTCCAAGTGCTCAGTAAGAGTTTCCAGGGCACTGTGATTTACTGTGAGTTCCATAATTGATTCAGACTCAAGTATTTGTGCTTAGATTCGTGCCATCAGCTGTAGCTGTTTACTTTAAAGTGCTCTGGTGTTCTGCTCAGGTGGCACATGGAAACACAAAGGAAGCATTATTATTTAATGAAAATGATGCTGTGGAACATTTTACCATTACTGAAAGATCTGAGGTATTAATGGAGGTGTGAATTTAATGCATTTGCCTCTCCACAAGACCTTCACATTCATGCCAGTTGTGATTAAAGGTCCAGAATTTGGTCTGCAGAATAAGTGTTGTTTTTCTCCAAGTCAGCACCCACATAGGTGTTGTCTGAATAACATGCCCATGCATCCTCCTAATGGCATCTTCAAAAGGTTGGGAAGCACTGGCCTGAGGGACAGAGGATCAGAAATCAGAGTGTGAACGTGAAGTTTCTAGACATTCAAAATTTGGATTACAAAACCCTGAACAAGATTAGTGCCATAGCAACTTGGGTTTCTCATTCTCTAAACAAAACTATTCATTCAGTAAGAACTCTATAAATTGATACTGAGGATGTGATAAAATATTCTTGAGAAAAAGATTGTTTGGCAAGTGCATTTTGCAGGACCTCACTTTACCCATGTATAACTAATATACCAGCTAATTTCTAAAGAGACAGCACACTTAGTGGATAAGAATTTATTCATAGTGGCAAGAGGACCAGAGTTCAAACTTGCCTCTAACATATATGGTGTGACCCTGGACAAGTCACTTAAATTCTCAGTCACAGGTAACTGTAAATTACAGAGCAGATTCTGACCCGTTTTGGTAGAAGGAATGACCTCACCAGAAGTTCTTAATACCATTGATATTCTGACATTTTTCACTCAAGTCAGACTTTTTATGATCCCATTTGCAGTTTTCTTAGCAAAGATACTGTAATGGTTTGCCATTTCCTTCTCCAGTTCTTTTTACAGATGAGGAAACAGAGGCAAACAGATAAGTGACTTGCCCAGAGTCATAGTAAGTGTCTGAGCCAGATTTGAACTCGGGGATGAGTTTGATTCTGGGCCCAGAACTTTAGCCTCTGTGCCACATAGCTGCCAATGAAATCATAAATCGAATCCAAAAAATTATCATAGCAACTTTTCAAGGAAGAATTTCAAATACTATCTCTCACATCCACTCCCTGTGGAACCAGGGGTCCATAAGAACTGAGAATATCAGGTGAGAAAACTGCTGTTTCCATTTTTTGTTTTGCCTGTTATGGGGAGCACATTTTAGGCATTTAATAAATGCTTCTGGAATTGAATTAAACATTTATCAGAATCAATAGATTTTCATTGATCCTTAGTTTCCTCACCTGTAAAATGGAAATAATAGCACTTACCTTATAGGCTATTCCTAGAATCAAATGATATACCTACATGTAAGGCACTTTGCAAAAGCACTTTGGCAGGAACTATATAGAGACCAATATCTTACACCATTCACTAAGAATAGATAAAAATGGATACGTGATCTAGACCTAAAAGGAGAAATTAGAAGTAAATTAGAAGAACAGGGAACATATTGCTTCTCAGAATTATGGATAGGAAGGGAATGTGTAAGTCCATAACTCATGGAGAGCATTGTGAAATATAAAATGATAACTTTGAGGACAGCAAGTGGAAAAGGTTTTATACAGATAAAACAAATATGGTCAATATTAAAAGTAATGAAAAAAATTGGGGGAAAATTAAAAATAGCTCCTCAGATAAAGGTCTCATACATGCCCGTATATATAGTTCTATATGCATAATTGTCTTCTGTACATATATTGCTGTTTTCTTTGGGATATGTGTGTATATAATAAATATGCATATATTAGTTTTAGTCTTATGACTATATATGTCTATGCATGCATGTATGATTTTTACCTAATGTACATATATATATATATATATATATTTGTGTGTGTGTGTGTTGTGCTTATGTGTATATATGAGTATGTGTGGGCAAAAGACCAAAACTTACATGTGTGCATGCACATTTATACACACACATGCATGTGTGCATACATATTTATATCCAAAAGATAAAAGCCATTCCCCAATAAAATGCTCAAAGGATATGTACATATATATATAATGTATATATGTGTGTTAGTGTATAAATATTTAAACATATATTTAACTCTTTGTATATAGTTCAACTTTTTCACATGCCAAACTTATCAGAAAAGATTTTTTCCCTGATTTTTCTAGGTTTCATTTGACTACAGAAAATAATTTGAAGTGAATCGATAAGTAGGGGTAGCTAAGTGATAGAGTGGATCAAGTGCCAAGCTTGAAGTCAAGAAAATGTCTTCCTGAATTCAAATCTGACCTCAGACACTTACTAATTGTGTAACTAGAGACAAATCACTTAGCACATTTTACCTCAATTTCCTCATCTGTAAAATGATCTGGAAAATTAAAACATTCCATAATCTTTGCCAAGAAATACCAAATAGGATCACAAAGTTGAGCATGACTGAACAACAAAAATTGTTGTTTATTCGTATATTTCAAAACTGTAAAATTTTTATAACATGTTGATAATATGAAACATTAATTTAGGAAATAGTTTTTATAAATATATAATAATTTTGCAAATAAAATGGGGAAAACATGTATTTGTTTAGAAATTTTCTTTGATTTTATAGTTTTTTAATGATAGAATGTCTTTCACTTTTGAAATATTTTCCTCCTTGAGATATTTTGGAAATCAATCCCTTGAGTGACTTTGAAATTTTGTTGTCTCTAATATGTTTCTTCCATATATTGAGTCAGAGAATAAAGAAATGAGAAGTCCCTTAAATGACTTTACATATCCTGTCTGTGGCAACTTATACCTGGATACTCATTGATCTTATTGTAACAAGTAGGTTGGAGGACAATTTTCTTAACTTTGTTTAATAAGCATTTATTAGGTATCAATTGCATTCAGGAGACTGTATTAGAATGGCTACTAGGGGAAAAGTGTAAAGTTTAGATAAAGCCTGATCATGAACATTTTAATCTTTTAGAAAATATGTTGTAGAGCATCTTTTATATCTCAAGCAAATAACGGTCCCTCAATAAAAACCTTGTTTACTCAGCTGGTAACAGGTGCTGTGTGAAGTTCAATCTCCTTAGCAGTTCCCTTTGTATCAAGTTCATGCATATGAGAATTGTTGGTAGATACCTTTCCAGATATATTAGCTTTAGTAGGACAGGTGGTCAGCACTGTGTTATAATCAGTCACACTGCCAGGCAAAAATGTATCCTTGCCAGTTTCACTAACAACAACAGGACTGGTGGCAGAAAGTGTGATGTTCCAGCTCTGCAATTAAAGGACAATTTGCATCCAAGACTATATTTACATGGTGTACACTTTCATAAGAATGACTCCAATTGTCTTTTTTTTTTCATTATTTGTCTCTTCAGTTGACTGAATGGATATTTGATTCAAGTGGGTATACTCAGGATTATTAAACAAAAGGGCCTAAAGACCAATAGACTGAATCTGAACATCATGAATTGAAAGATACTGCTTGTAATGAGCAATACACTGGACCATCCCTGAAATCAATCAATAAATGTTTATTACATACCTACTATGTTCCAGGAAATGGGCTCAGCTACATTGTAATAGTTAGGAAATAATTCATTTCTGATGGAACTATCTATGCATAGTTATATTAGAGCAAAGGTCAACTAGATCCTAAATTGGGGATGCAGAAGGGGGGACTGAATACGGATATAGTACAATATACAATTTCATCCATCTCAATGTGATCTATTTAAATGTTGTTTGTTCCAAAAATGGAAAATAAACATAAGTACATTGACTCTGAGTATCTGCATTTCTTAGAAAATTTTAAGTAATACTAATCAGTTACCATTATAGTTGTCCAGAAACCATTTGAATCAGAAAATGTGTCAAATTTTTGACTAGAAAAGAAATATTGTAGCTCAAGTGAATACCACTTTAGAATAGAAACTCAGTTATAAAAACACTATGCAGGAGAATGAATGAAGACTACATGCAATTTTGCCACAAAAATTACTAATAAAAAACAAACTATAATTTGAGGAACTATTCAGATAAGCCAGGTGATCTTGAGCATTCATCAGTAAAGCCAAAAGGACATAAAATAGACATTTTCACTTTTTTTTACTTTTTATTTAATTAGGCAATTTAGAACATTATTCCAGGGTCACAAGAATCATATTATTTTCCTCTTCTCCTCCACCCCTTCCCGTAACTGATGAAAAATTTCACTGGGTTTTACATGTGTCTTTGGTCAAAAATCTTTTTTTCATGTTCTTGATGTTTACACTAGGATGATCATTTGGAGTCTGTATCTCCAATCATATCTACATCAACCCATGTGATCAAGCAGTTGCTTTTCTTCTGTGTTTCTTCTCCCACAGTTTTTCCTCTGAATGTGGATAGTGTTCTTTCTTGTAAATCCCTCTGAGTTATTCAGGATCCCTGCATTGCCACTAATGGAGAAGTCCATTACATTCAATTGTACCACAGGGTATCAGTCTCTGTGTACAATGTTCTCCTGGTTCTGTTCCTCTCATTCTGTATCAATTCCTGGAGGTCATTCCAGTTCACATGGAATTCCTCCAGTTTATTATTCCTTTGAGCACAATAGTATTCCATCACCAGCAGATACCACAATTTGTTCAGCCATTCCCCAATTGAAGGACATCCCCTCATTTTCCATTTTTTGCCACCACAAAGAGCACAGGTATGAATATTCTTGTACATGTCTTTTTCCTTATTATCTCATTGGGGTACAAACTCAGCAGTGAAAATAGACATTTTCAAAAGGATATAGTCTCATTAACAATGTCTTTGGTTGCTTCCTCTTCAATAAAATAAAAATGTATAGAAGAATGATTGGATTCAATTATCTACTTTCTTTAATTGGAACCTTGGACTCATCACTTAACCATACTGAACTTTACAGTTCATCTGAAAAAAAATTAAATGAAGAGGTCAGACTCCATTATTCTCAAGATATCTGAATAATAGGAATATTCCAAAAGAATGGAGATCAAATATTATACATCCCCCAAAATGACTGTGAAAACATTAACCGCCATTGACCTGTATGTCTGTTTTGTTAAGTCTTTAAAATCTTTCTGTGGATAATTTATCTGCATATTAAGAATATACTGGGTGAGAACATGAAAAGAAAACCAAAATTTTCTATAGCAGGTCAATGTCATGAAACCAGCTGGGGCCCAGAAAACATAAATCTCATCCTGACTTCTGTTTTATTTTTAAAATATTTAGATATTTAAAATAACTTTTCTTCCTGATAAATTTCAATGCCATAAAATATATTTTTCTCCAAAAATAAAATTTATAAGATGGAATAATTTTATACAACAGTATAGTATGACAGAAAGATTTGCTGTATTTGGAATCAGAAGCCCTAGGTTTAATTCTAGTCTCTAATACTTATTAGTTGACAATAAAATAATGCACAATCACTTCTTTGAATCTCACTTTCCTCATCTGCAAAATAGGAAAATGTATACTACCTACCTCCTAGAGTTTGGTGGAGAAAACATTTTACAAAATATAATTCCATCTAGAAATGTTATTATACTGATTCTTCATAGATTATACTTATTTTTACTCGTCTTTTTATTATGACATGCACTGACCTTAATGTTAATTTTCAGTCTTTTCATTATCATTTTCAATTTTCCTTTGGTTCTTCACAATACAAATGGTTGAATATAGAGATTCTGTTATTTAATGTAGTAATAATAATAATAATAATAATAATAATAGAGATTAATGTAGATAGATAATATATTTTAATATATTTAACACATTAAATAGACATAATATCACTTTAAAAGTTACAAAGACTTTTATGTAATATTGTGAGTGGGAACTTTAATCTTTTATTCTCTCTTTCAATGAGACATTTGTTCAACCATGAATTCCATGATAGCAACTCAATGATTCTTCCAGCAAAACCAACTATGCTGATTCAACAGGTCTGAGAAGTACAATATCTATTGAATTCTCTTATAGAAGGAATGTGTAACCTAATCCTTAAGTGCCCCCAGAGTAAGCATCTTCCCCATCAGGTAGTTTCTTGACCAAATGTCCCTGTGGTAAGGGAATTCTCCCATCCTGCATAGTTTATTAATCTGACCTATACAACTGCACTGGAGTTGACCCAGTCTCTTGCCTACCAAACATATATCCTATTTCAGCTTCACAACAACCTTATGAGTTTATTGCACAAGTCATTTTTATTATTTTACAGATGAAAAAATGGAGGTTAAGTGAAGTGTCCATGGAAAGGCAAAGAGTAAATGTCTGAGTCAAAATTTGAACCCATATCTTCCAGACCTTTGTTGCCTCCATTCATGTTTTATTTTATTTTATCACTGTTCTCCAACCTGGGAAATGAAATGTGGAAAAAATATTTTGTCATTATTTCCATAAAAATTAAAAAGCACTTATAAAGCACTTATTATATGCCACCAGTAACACAAATAAATGAATTTTTCTTTTACTATTTACTCTCAATAAGATATCGTTTTAATTGGACATACAATATGAAAATAACTAAATACATAGTCAGACACAAAGCTGTGACTGGTGAATTCTGCCCTCAGGGTTTGTCCTGGGTTCATTGCTCTGGAATTGTCTTTTTCCTCTAAGAGATCTCCCCTAACAGGAAGTAAAGAAATATTTCAGGGGTCGGGGGGATTAAGGGATCTAGGATATGAACAAAAATCAAATATGGAACAGGAAGTTCTATTTCTACAATGAAGAGAGAACTCTTAAGCTATAAAGAATCATAGAATTGTGTATACTCTCCCAAAGTTAGACTGTTACATCTTCTCTGGATTTTCAAAAATAACTGAGGAACTAGAGTGGTCTATTCTTTTATGCCATTGGCTCATACTCCTTTTCCCATTGCTCCAGATGTGCAGAACCAGAAACCAGTACCCCAGTTGAATTGAATCACTCAACATGAATGGATTTTTTAAAAAGAATTAATTATTTCAAAGATATCTCAAAAAATGAAATGTATACACATTTCCCCAGTAATTGAAGGGTATACTCTACAGAACCACTATCTTGATCTCTGGAGAAGTAGGCTTAAAAATTAGCTCACATCTTACACAGCATTATAACCCAAAAAGTTCATATACAGACATGTTGTGACTCCCTTGCAATTCAGTCATCTCTAAACAATGAGCCTAGGTAATTTGGAATATCCATGAAAGCCCATCTTCGTATACAACTAAAAGCATCCTTGTGGCAGACAGGAAAAAATAAGAGTATAGCTCTCCCCTACTCAGAAGGAAGGGAAGGTCCCTTCTATTATGCAACTCCAAGGGATATGGAATTCTTCCTCCTCATTAAGACATTGACTGTCCTTGTTAAATCCATGCTGTGCGTTTAGCAGTTTTATTGTTGATATTCCCACTTGAGAATAGTCCTCCAGGATCTCTCAGAGGCTTAGCAATGTTCTTTTCTAGTGCCTTATAACAAAAAGTCCTAGATAGCCATTGTGGCACAAATGTAGACAGAAATCACAATTACCACCAAATATAGTGCTGCAAGTTCACTAAGCAAATGACATTCTGTACAGCATCACTAGCACTTTTGCATCATTATTTTTAAAAGGCCTTAGCCAACAAATAATGGAAAATAAAATAGAAATAGTGAAAAATACTTTCCACCAACAAAAGGAAATAACGAGAAAAAAAGCCGATGACATGTAATCTGAACTTAGCTTCCAACAAATATGGAGCTCTCCCCAAAGGTAAATATGATCAGGAATCATCTGGAAGTCACTGTCTCATCCTCAGGTAAACAACTAAACTCTCATGGGTAAAAACTTTTCCGTGACTCTCTCAGTACCTAGGGCTCCCAAAGTGACATTGAGAAAAATTCTTTAAGTGTCTTTCTTATGTGCCAGGCACATATACTTTTTTTCCAGGGGTATCTAACCCTAACCCTAGCCCTAGCCCTAACCCTAACCATACCATAGGTCTGTGTTGACAAACTTATGGCATGTATGCCAAAAGGGTCCGTTCCCTTCCCCTCTCCACCATGATGGAGGAAATTTTTCATGTCACCTGCCCCTCTGCCCAGCAGTCCAATGGAAGCACTTCCTCCCTCCCCTGTCTGTAATAAGGGGGCAACTCACATGTGGTGTGAGGCCCTCATTAGGCACTCATTCTCTAAAAGTTTCACCACCATGGCCATAGATGATCCCCTTAATCTTTCAGGCAATTTTATTAGATCCATGTTCCAGAATAATATGAAGTGCCCATGGTGAATCTCTTCCACAACAAGGGCAATTTTAGATTAGCAGGCTCAATTTAGAAAGAAGAAAAAAAGGAAATAAAACAAGGTCAATTTAGTAATAAATGTGGAGCTCCCAAAAAGTCACTGAAATAAGTTCCTCATTATGGAAGAGGTCCCCAAAATTCAGACCACTCAAGGTCTGAATACAATCAGTCCCTCAAAAATGATAGATGCTGTCCCACATCTAATGATATTATGAAACTCCTCTCTTCCAATCCATACTCGAATTAGTATGCCAGATTCTTAGAATTCAGCTGGTTCTACTCAGATTCATTCATTTCTGGACTGGGTCAATGAAGTTGCTCCTCAAGGCTTCCCTTATTCATTAGCCTTGGCTGCTATGGTAAGCCAGAGAACATTTGCTGGTTCCTTCAACCTTTTAAATTTGACAAGATCACCACTTTGCGCATTCTCTGATACTCTACATAGCTATGAAAGAAGAAACAGGAAGAGGCAAAGGATTCAGTTTGACATTTGTTTATGGCCAAGTATTGTCCTGAATAGGAGAACAAGTCGGATTCCCAACCACCAAGGCCCAAAAACCATTCTTCTTGGCTAGAAAACTTCAAGACTTAAAAAACAGTCAAGTTCCTCCAATGTCGTCTGTTGCATGCCCATTCTCTTCTAAATTAACCACCAATTAAAAGGTTTTTGACCACACCAAAATTGGCTGATAGAAAATGGTTACAGAGTATCTGTGCATACTCTGAAGTGGGGGTGAGAGTTGGAGAGGGCCTTTTGATTATTCACTATCACACATTTCCAGCTTCAGGCTCCTCCAGCATTTCCAAGGGTCAGCAACAGTGAAAACGGATTGAGTATGCTCAAGTGATTGGGCCCCAGTTGCCTCCAGACAGAGACCTTTCACTGCATAATTCTGCCTCTGCCAAAGTCAGCAGCGTTTTCAAAAATCCAGGATCAGAATAGGATTTAAATGATCTAAAAACTGAAATATTAGTACTATACCAAACCACTTCAACTCTCCATCTGAAACACAGACAAGAAATATAAAAATTTTAAAAGTAGTCCATTAAATTTCATAAAGTCCTTGTTTTTAAAGATCCTCTACTTGACTCATAGGACCTCACGTGGGGCTAGTTTATCTTTATTTTACACATTATTTTAACTACTTATTTTTCTGGTTTTTCAAACCATGACACATTAAAAGCAGTAAATCTTATTTATGTGTTTCAGTAAGGTATTTGGAGTTGGGGCAGTGAGAAGCAAAACCACTGAAATTAGGAGAAGTACTAGGTAACAAAGAGTGATAAGGGGAACATACCTGTTAAAACAGATCTATTCGTTAATTGAGGCAATTTGGGCCAATAAAGTATCAAAAATAAAAATCCTTAGACCTCTTATTTATCCCTGAGGATAAGCCTGAATTGTAACAGAATATAACAATCAATGAACATGAAGAGGCTAAAAGAAGAGAATAAATTTTAAGTGACTACTCTGTGCCTCTCATTGTACTAAGCACTTAATAAATAGTATCACAATTGATTCTCACAACAGCCTATCAAGGGGAAAAGTGCTATAGTCAATGCATTTGGTTGGAAAGTTACAATGTGAGGTTCACTTCTAAGAGTTCTCTATCCAAAATTAATTAAAATAATTAAAGTGATAAATATATACCTTGGTGTTTAAAAAAGCGTATATCCTTTTCAACTATTACAATTCTCCCATATCTAGCAAAAAAATAAGAATAATTCCCAGAGATCTATATACAAATAAACAACATGCAAACTATGTTTTTTGGTTGAACAAGATTTTAGGGTAATTGGATTTAGAACTGGCAAGAAACTCTAGGGAATTGTCTAGTCTGATCATTTTACAAAGAAGGAAACTGAGACCCAAAGGGGTGAGGAAATTCCCAAGCTAACACAGCTGGTTTGTGGCACAGTTGAAGCCAGAATAGTTAAGTCTTGA
Source organism: Monodelphis domestica (assembly GCF_027887165.1). Classification (NCBI taxonomy): domain Eukaryota; kingdom Metazoa; phylum Chordata; class Mammalia; order Didelphimorphia; family Didelphidae; genus Monodelphis; species Monodelphis domestica. The sequence goes on along the minus strand of NC_077227.1, from coordinate 551,548,492 downwards.
TTCACACGATTGCCAGATATCGAGTTATATCTCCCAGTTCAGTCATTATGTTCAGTCTGACAGTCAAACATCCTTGGTTTTGTGGTGCCAAGCAGCCAGTCAGCCTGAAATTTTTACCAGATAGACTTTAGACTTTAAAGTCACATAAACATGGACTAATTCTCCAGCTACAAATTAAGAAACAAACAAAATAAAAACCTATTTTAAACAAATCAAGAATATGCATATTGGGAGACTATAATGTGCCTTTTGAAAATGTGACCAAATTAATATCTCTTGTACACAATAGATTTCTGACTGTCAAATGACATGGAAAATATTATATTATTTTTTAAAAGTACCCTCTCAAGGAGGCAAGAGGTTGAATCCTCGTTATCTTCTTTATATCTTAGCAGAGTGATCCTGGACACGTTGTTTTTCTACTCTTGTCTTTAGTTATTTTTTCTATAAAATGAGTGATAATAATTCTATCTCTTCCTAATATCATAGGTCTAGAGCAGATGCTGCTGAGTTCCTTTTCAGTACTTGGTTAAATTTTAATTGGCATGTATTCCATGGATACTTGTGGGGTTTGGCTTTTTCACAGCCTAGAAGATTTGCTTTCTCTCTTCTGTAACCCCTGTTCATGGAATGTCTTTAAAAGTTTATGGCCTCAGGGCCTTGTGTCATATTCAAGCATTAGGACAAAGAGGTACCAGCTGGATACTCTGGGATGTGGAAAATTGATTTCGGTGCTGCCAAGAAGAGTACAACTGCTCAGAAGGTCACTAAACATTGTTAGTTACTCTATCCCACTAGAAGCTGAGAAACAGAAACATTTTGGGGGGAAAAAAAGCAAAAGCAATAGTCTGTATAGGAATTAGCATTTTTCACCACACTCTGAGTTTGTATCTAAAAGATATGAGTTCATATGCTCATGTATGTACATTTGGATTTTTCTGTAGTAAATGTGCTTTTAAAATCCCACAGATAATATATTTTAATAGTTACCACTATGTGTTTAAAGCGTTAGGTTTGCAAAACACTTCGCATATATTATCTCATTTTGGTGCTGAGTACTTTATACTTTGGCAGCTATGTAGCATAGTGGATAGGGTGCTGGGTCCAGATTCATGAAGTCTCAGATCACTGACTTCAAATCTAGTTTCAGACACTTACTAGCTGTGTGATCCTGGGCAAATAAGTCACATAAACTTGTTTACTTCTGTTTCCTCATCTGTAAAATGAACTGGAGCAGGAAATAGTAAACCACTCTAGTATCTTTGCCAAAAAAAATCCCAAATGGGGTCACAGAGAGTAGAACACAACTGAAAAACAAATGAACAAACAAAGGAATACTTCAAATGAAGTGGCTTCTTCTAATTGGCCAGCTGTAGCAATGATCTACTTTATTCATCTGTATCTTCCCCACTAGCTACCTAGCTGCTCTTGGTATAAACTCTCCACTACCACCTTTAAACCATTTCCAGTCTAAGAGCTATATCAAATCCATACATCCATCCTTGTTGTCGGTCTTCCCAAATTTCCAAAAATATGTCACCCCTTTGACTCCACTCACCTGTTTTCAGTAACTTTCAAACTAAAATGCCCTCTCCCCAGGTGTGGTCTCCCTTCACAAGAATCATAAGCTCCTTGGGGAAAAGGACTGTCTTCTGTTTTTTTGTATGCCCACAGCTACTAGTGTAGGGCTTGCCAAAAGTCTTTACGAGGTTATTTTCCATTCGTGTATTCATTCATCCAAGCAAATAGACTACTGATAAATAAAGAGAAGCTCCAGGAAGATTGTTAAGATCATGCAATAGTATCTAAACTGTGTGGCCTAGTCCTGTTTTTAAATTAGGATGTTCAATTTGATTTTTCTAGCTTAAAAATATATTTAGCCACATTGTGACCTATTTTCTTTTTGGACAAAATGTGCTCAAGTTGTTTTTCACCTTGTACACAATGGATTAGGCATAAAGTGAGGGAATCATTCAAGAAACAGCTCCAGGATAAAAACAATGAAGGAAGGAAGGAAGGAAGGAAGGAAGGAAGGAAGGAAGGAAGGAAGGAAGGAAGGAAGGAAGGAAGGAAGGAAGGAAGGAAGGAAGGAAGGAAGGAAGGAAGGAAGGAAGGGAGGGAGGGAGATCAAATAATTCATACATACAATGCTATATTAAGGTCAAGAGATGCAAATAGAAAAAGTCAGACATGTTCTCAAAGAGAAAATCCATTTAAGAGTTTTCAGCTAGAAGTCAGATAGAATGGTACCTATGGTCCTGCTGCACAAAACTCAGATATGAGAAAAAATGGGAAATGCAATACAGGCTAAACATTGATAACTCTTTTAATTGATTTTCATATAACATAAATCTGGGTTTTACTGCCATCCTCATGAACCTCCTGAACAAATTCTAGATTACAAATGGTGCTTTAAAATGTGTTACCCAGGACTGTGGCCTTATGAAGTCCAAAGCTGAGGCTATAGATTAGTCTCTGTTAACCTCATATGGCCCCCACATTTCACTTCAGGCATTTCAACTATAACAACAATAATAATATCTTTGATAATATAAAAATAATAATGGCAGCATTTATTTGAATATGTATCAAAAATAACCATATAATAAGAGTAGCATTTATATTAAATTCAGATATTAATATATTACAATAATATAAAATAGTGTTAGATTTTAGCTACTACTACAATAATAATAAAATAGTATTTACAAAGCACTTTAAGGCTTGGAAAATTCTTTACAAATATCATTTCATTCTGTCCTCACAATGGCCTTGAGTTATATGTGCTATTATGCAATGAATAATATTGATTCTAAGACAGAAGGTAAGGGCTTGATTGTTTTTTAAAAGCACAAGTCAAAATGGAAGTTGATTTTCCATGCAATTTTTTCTGCTGTATATAAAAAGGATAAACAAACAGTGGTCAATTTCAGATTATCCATCAGATGATTATAATCATTTGGGCCATAGGGGGTTCTGATGCTGTTTACCTTAAAGCTAAAAGATAATGGATTGGAGAAGGAGTAGAGATGAATCTTGAAGAGTTACTTCTTCTCCCTCCTAAACTTGTACTACTCTCTGAAACTGCAGTTACTGTGAATCAATTCTAGCCTAAGATTGTCAAAGAATAAAGGAAGGGTCAAAGGGAAGCCAATAGGAAAGAATGTAATCAATAAATTTAGTAGTTGCTTTATCATTTATTTCATATTATAATGTTTCTTTTTCTTTGAGTAGACAATGTATAAGGAAATTGTGTGGTTTTATAAATAAAACACAGAAATAAGGAGTCAAATAGCCCAAGTTCCAATAATTCTATTTCTGGACTTTATAACTATGTGATCTTTGATAGTTCTATGAGATCAAAGCAATAGCTAGAAATTATACTCTTACTCCCTCAATATGATGCTCAGGAAAGCAAAACTAAGGAATTAAAATCCAAACCCATGTTCTGATTTCAATTTGAATTGTCATTCTTAATATGTCACATCAATCTCTCTAGATCTCAATCTCCTATTCTGCAAAATGAGAAGCATGGTCTATCTAATCTCTGTCATTCTTTCATTTTTTTTAATCTTAGAAATTTTAAAAAATGGTTCTTGATATATTTTGTATTTATATCACCTTTATTTCTAATATTTGTACTATATTTTAGCCATCCCCAATTAATAATCATCTACTTTATTTCTACTTCCCCCCAAAAGTAAATCTCTAAATATCTTAATACACAGGGTACTTTGGTCATGACAAGAAAAACCACTGTTCACAATTCAGAACACAAGTTGAAAACACTTTATTCTGTAAATTTGTCATAAGCAAAGTGTCAGTTGTTACAAATAAAAGTGTGACAAGAAGGGACAAATGAGATTCTGAATATGAGGCATTTCCCATAGGTAAATAGTACCAAGAAAACACATTGTGATATTGGGTTCTCAAAGTGTCATCCACCAACCTTGAAAGAAGTTTTTAGTATTTCATAGAATGAAACACAGACTTTCTAACAAGATAGTCTGTCAATCTTAGACAAAACAAAATGTAGCTTTGCTTGACATCTTCCAAGAATTAAGATAAAGAAAGGAAAAGCAGTAGGATTATATGTGATTACTCATTAAATACTTAAATTAACATTTATTCTAAAATTTCATTATTTATCTCAGGAAAGAGAAAATAAAGGCTCTTGCCCATTTTGTCAAAATACTGTTGTTTTTTTTTTATTTTTACCTACTAGTGGTACACAACTACAAGTAAAATCTCTGAATCAAATGGCATGAATATTTTAAAACTTTCTTAACACGACTCTCAATTGCTTTCTAGAATTTTGGAAGGTTTCACTTCATCAAGGCTGTGTTTGTGCTCCTGACTTCCCACAGCTCATCCAAAATTGATCATTTCTCTTTTGTCATCTTTGCCATTTTTCTAGATGCAAAATGAAACCACAGGATTCTTTTGATTTTGATTTTTTATTCATCCCTTCATTTATAATCTTTATTTTGTGGCCAGGTTATTCCTCAGCCACAATGCTCTGCATCACTTGAATTCTAGTCATTTAATGTCACTGGAAAAGCTAATTGTTTTTATGGTTCTTTGTTCTTCAGGAACCTCAAAAAGAGGGAGCTAAATTCCCCAGATCAACTCTTCTCCTCTAAACTGCCAGAAAGAACAAGTCGAGATGTTTCCCGAGCAGCAGAAATAATGGAGACTTCAATCCAAGCAGTGAAAAAAAAAGTTTCCCTGCAGCACAAGAAATCTTGGCATCCAACTGGTAAATGTGACTCCTTTTTTTCATGTCCTCCTTACTTTCCTCCCACCCACAAACCCCATGACTTTTTAGCAAGGAACAGGAGGAAGCTGCAGGTTCACCTTTCAAATGAAAGTTGTATTGGTTTCATCTGGCAGAGTATTTCCTTATTTGGCTCCAGGCAAAAATACAATTCATCCCTGACTATTCATTCAGTAGAAAAGTGTCAGTTCTGAAAAACTACTTATAAAACAGTCACTATATTTTCTTTTGTTTGGTCAAGGAAGAAAAACTTCTATAATTCCAGTCATCCGCTGAGCCAATGCTTGACAATTTGAATATCCCTCCATTGTTGAACCAAAAGCAATCACAACTATGAGGAATAGACAATATTTCTGGTGTGCCAACTAGCCACTCATATCTCAATATGAAAAAAAAAGTTCAGGTCTCATAGACACAAATTCCTTTTCAGGGAATCGGAGTCTGTGCCTTATGGAGCTGAGAGATTTTGAGGAAGATTGTGATTTTACATATGCCTCCCCACAAAGCCCTAGGTTTATACAAAACTTATGAAGAAAATATATTGGTTTCATGGTCCACTGTGAAATCAGACGAAAACTAATTTGTTTCTAAAACACCATTAGCCTTTGGAAAGAGTTGTTAGGAAAGTATGGAACAAAATCCTCTCTGAAAAAAGAATTCCTTGGAGAATATAAAAATTATGGTTAAATGATTTTTTTAGTTAGTAAAAGGTTGATCTAAAATTTTTTGGGCTATCCCTATTGAAAATATTTCTTAAATTTTGTTGCATGAGCAAATTAATGAAAAACATTTATTTATCTATTTATACTTCTAATTGCAAGCTACTATATTAGGTATTGGGATAAAATTACAAATATGAGATAACCCCTGACCTAGAGGAGTTCTCATTCTAAAAGAAGAAGTGACAGATATAAGGGAATGGTATCCAGGGGAGGAAGTATTGGTCTGGACAATTACAGGGATTCTGAATGCAGTAAATATTAAATTGACAGACAATTTCTTCAGTATTATTTTGTTTACTAATCTCAAATTGAGTTGGAAAGGGGAAAGGGGAACTCCTTTTTACAAAAAGTACAGGTGGCAAGATGTCTAGGTAAGTTTGGGTTTCCTGGGGGTGGTCTGAGTAAGACATGAGACATGGTTTGGGGCCATCTAGTTTTATTGGGTTAGATGAGTTTTCATTCAAGTTACCAGTCAAGGTAGATCAATCCCAAAGTGAGATTCCAAAACTGAATGGAGTAGCTAGGAGAAGCAATTGTTTCTGGAAGTCAAAAATATTAATCAGTTTTCCTCTCTAAACTCATTAAATCTTTGAAACTTCAGTTAAAGGCATTGAAAATTAGGTGAATATTTGATGAGTGACTTTCAGGAATGGATGCCTTTTTACAATGACTAAAGATTGTGGGATGCACAGTACTTTTGCCACCTCATTTTTATAGGAAGCTTTCTCTAACTCCTTAGTCAGAGATTACCTTCCCTTCACCTTTACTTAGCTCGTACTTTGGATTTACTTAAGACTTCTATATGATATTCTATCTTACATTGCAATTATTTTACAGAACTGTATATTTTCCTTTATATTACTCAGTAGGATCTCATTTCCCATGAACTTAACACATGACAATTTAGTTATATGCAACTGACTATCAAAAAGGTAGAAAAATATATAAAATGCATTTTAATTATACCCTAAATTTGTGCCAGTTTCACCGAGTGACCCAGTTTGCCTAATCATGTTCATTCTAGCTTTGAGAATCATATGTGAGTCATTACAGTGTTTCGCACCTAACATTAGCTCCCACATCAGTATTTCTCCAGAGATCTCTCATAACAACTTGTTCATGTCAGAGCAGTGTTTCTCTTTGTTTCATTAATGCTATTTATATTAATAATGACCTCAAAGTATGAAATGATTGATTCTGGTAGTTCTGATAAGCCTAAGAAAAGTTAAGTGCCTAGATATATTCATAAGATATTAAATACTCATGAAATAATGAAGTTCACTATTAAGTGTTATTTTCAACTTACATGGAGGGTTTGGGAACATACTGGTCATGTAAAATGAGGTCCTATTGTTCCTCTGCTAGATTGTAAGCTCCAGAAGGACAAGAAATACTTAAGCTTTGGGAAGTCATACAGGTTATACATGACTATACATTCAGGCCAACATCATAATTATTTTGGTTCTCAGATAGATTAACCCTGTGGGAAAAGGGGGTGTAGGATGATGTTTCTCACACATGGTATTATATCTCTTATTTTTATGGCCAAGTTGTGTGACTGATCAAAGATTCTTCCACTTGTCTCACTCATTTGACTGCAGGCTATTTGAGGACTATTTTTGACTTTCTTTTTTTTCCTCAGGATTCTTTGCCCAGTGCCTAAAACCTAAGAAATAATTAAAAAATGCTTATTGACTGACAGGTTCTTCATCAAGAGGCACACAAAGGTGTCAGTGAAGTATAGTTCATTCCACTTTCAAGGTTGCAAGAAATGTCATTTTCTGGGCGATTTGGTCATTTTGCTTTACAGGCTCATGAAGGGTATAGCAAAACAGACTATCATGAAGATAATTGTAATTTATGATTCAATACAGTTTGCAAAGGATGAAGAAATAGAGAAAAAAAATTTATGACAAATTTGACAAGATCTTCTGAACTAAAGCAGTGTATATATCTATTTATCGATTTCTGTCCCAGGGCTGTACCAAGGAGAGTACAGCAACAACAACAAAAAGTGATGAAAGACATAGTTTGATACCGAGAAATGAAAGAAGTGAGAGGCTTTTAGATTACGAAGAATTGTCATAACTGCATGCTGTGGATACCTTCTTCAAAAAAAAAAAATGAAAAGCTCCAAATCTGGCAAACAGCAAGAAACATCACTAAAATGAATTTGACCTGATCTTAATACTGAGGAAATGACCACTTATTGATGTGGCAATTATTTCATAATCAGACTTCCACATGCAAGTCAGATTGAATTGATGAATTAAAGCCAAGGTCAATATCAAATCAAATCAGAAGCCACTATGTGCAGTTAAAACAACTTCTAATAAACCAATTAAAACAAGCTGCTGTCTCTAAAAACTAGGAAATGGGTAGAAGTAAAAACATTTCATCTGTGCATTATCATTTCCTAGAGAAGTTTACTCAAAGTAAGCAATCTGTACTGCTAGATATAGCTGCCAAAAGAGCTACAAACTTCTACAACCAGTAAACCCTCAGTACCCATGCCAAATGGAAAAATGCTGTAGCCAAGAGCAGCACTAATTTAGAATACAAGATAATTTACAAAATATAATGAAGGAGGCAGAAGAAAGATAAATTTCATGACACTCAGTATAGGGTCCTAGATATACAAAATAATTCCACTTGAATTTTCTTTTTTATGTATTTGTTTTTTATTATATGCTTATTAACCACCATCATCAGTAAAAAATATTTAAATAAACAAAAACATGTAAATTTGTGCAAAACTTGAACTCCATATTGTTTACAATTTGTTTAAAAATATGTAAACTATATGTATATGCTAACATAAACATCCTCTGCTTTTGAGTTCCTTTTGGATTCGTTTTACTTAGCTATTTTTTGTCTTCATTTTGTGGCTGTTCCACTTGAATTTTCATAGCTACCAAAGGATTTCATTTCTTTATTACTTGGATAGAAAGTCAAATATATCACCAGATTAATTGACCAGAAACATTTTGTGACTGTTATTATGTTCAGACAAGTGCCGACAACACAGCCAGCAGTTGTGAGAAAGGTGAGTGACAGGCTAGTTCAGATGGAGACAGCTTTAGTCCCTGTTGTTGGTATGCATAGATCAAGATGAGGAACAGGTGATGTGTTACTGGGGTTATTTCAAGAGAACACTGGGTTGTCAGGGTCAATGGAATTATTCAAGTAGACCCATTTTTGTGCCTTGAAGCCACTTGGATTATTCAAGAAATGAGAAAAAAACAAAAGTGAGCCTCCAAAAATGGGGAAAACATATCATTATATTATAATTTTGTAAGAAATTTTGAATAAAGCAAACAGCCAAGAGCAGAGTATGATTATTTACCAGGCACAACTCCAGTGTCAGGTATCATTTGAGAGTTTAATTCCATTCTTACATCAGGAAAGAGTCAATTCAATGGTAATGTGGTGAAAAAGCCTCTCAATTGGAAACTCAATTATATTTCTGATACAGCAATATTTTTGAAATTTTGCCTCATCACCTAACATTGTGTAACCAGAAGCTACTAAGTATTAGAAAATTATAAGGTCAGATCACAAAAATGGGTCTGGGTAATCATCACACAAATTGCTTCTTCATGGAGCACCAGTTGTTAGAGCTGTAATTCCATAATTGGGCTAGCTTATCCTCCCCTAATACAAAGGAGCATGGTCATATGTGCCAGATGATAAGTGTGACAGGTTTGATTGAATAATATGAAGATTTGTAAATGAAATGTTTCCAAGACCTTTTTAAAGTAACCCCTGCAAAAATAAAGTATAATGTATAAAACAATTTCTTTCATAGATGTTCTGTCTGCTGACTTATTGAGCACAATTGTCAAAGTGTCTGGATGCTTGCCTTACATGCTGCCACCAAAATGTCCTAATACTTGCTTAGCAAACAAGTACAGGCTTATCACAGGAGCCTGCAACAACAGGTAATTAATATTTAATCTTATTTTTCTCAAACTTTGACTTTATTGTTGACAGCTTGCCATGTAAGATCCAGGTAGTAAACAAAATGCCATCCCCACGCACTTGACTGTACGAACTAAAAGTGTATCTGTGTCCCACTAAGGACATAAAAAAGAAGAATCACTCTTCTGCAAACTAAAAAAAAAATTTTAGTGATTCCTTGATATCCAGAGAATAAAGCTGAAATTATATAGCCAAACACTCAAGGTCCTCTCTAGTCTGACTCAGACTTATCTCCCCAGGCTTATCCTTAACATCCATCCTAAGTGAACCTTTCACTTCAATAAAACCATTTTACTTTCTATTAACTAAATATACTTTATAGGGTTCAATTTTAATATTATTGCTCATCTCCCTAAAATGCTCATTTCCAGATCTTTCCATCTTGAAATTCTACCTTTCCTCTAAGGCCAGGTAAAATCCTTCTCTTAATATCATGACCAAAAGTCAATAGTGCTCATGATATTTTAGAACCAGAGATACCTTCAAGGTCATGGATTTCACTGTACTCCTCCATTGTATAGAAAGGGAAATCAAGTCAAGAGATGTAAGTTGATTTTCCTAAGCTCTCAACTAATAGTAAGTAGTAGAGATTTTTATCAGACTCCAAATCCAATATTCTTACCTTTAAATTGTGTTGTGATTTCAACCTCCTCTGAAATCTTCCTATGCCTATTGTCTGTGGTATTTGTATCATTTCCTGCATTGTATCTCATTGACTATTTAGTGAGTTCATAAAGATAAACACTATATCTTATTAATCTTATTATTTCACATTGTGTTCAATAGAATACTGTGTGCATAGTAGATGTTCAACTTTTGTGAAATAAATGAATGAATGAAAATATGTAGGATTAGCATTTTATGTGTTCATACATAACGATAAGTAAGTTCATTTATTATGTAATTTATGTTCCATTTAAATTGCTATTTTTAACAAAATTGTAAGTTTTAAATTATATCATAGCTACCCAATAAGAATATTTCTTGCAACTACTTATTTCCTCTTCACAGTATCTTATCTCATTGCCTCATTGTGGTATGGAGGTAACCCTTGGTTCTTGAAGACTATATTATTTGACTATAAGCTTTGGCAAGTTTTGAGAACAATCCTGACAAAACATTGATTCTCCTTTCTGAGGCCCCATTTAGCAAAGTAATAAGAGACATCATGAGTAAGTTAGACAGTTGGCGATGATTTTATTTAAGCCACGTAACCTATGAATGCATCAGCTTAATTCTCTATTCACAGGCTTTGTTTATTGCTCTAATCATCGTTAACCTGAACTACTGTAATAGCCCACAAATAGGGCTCCTTGCTTCTAGTCTATCTCCTTTCCCAAATCATCCTCCACACAGCTGAAAAAATACTCTTTCTAAGACAAAGGTTCAGTCAACTTAGACTCCTCGAGGATAAAATATGGAAAGTATAGTTGACCAACTATTGAAAATATGATGCTGGTGACTTGTACAATTCCCTATCCTCTATCTGGCCATATGGATTTATCTAGGTTCAGTTCTGGAAGAAGGAACTCTACTAATAACAAAAATTATAGTATCCTTTCTCATGTTCTCTGGCTTGAAAACAAGCCCAAACCTGGCATCCCACCTATGAGACTAATTTGAACTTGAATTAGAGCTTATATCTAGGCTTCCCCAAAGTATAAAATAGAGTACCCATCCAGTGCACAATATAAATCAGGTTTATGATAGGTTGTTTAAAGAATACTAAACTTAGAAGAATCATAGTGTGAATTATCATAATGATTTAAAGGAGATTAAGGAAATAATAGGGATTCAGGGAGACAAAATAGCTAAGTAATACTTCAAAGAAGCACAATCAAGCTTCTCAACACAACTCCTCCCCAAAATCTAAAAGCCATAATAGACTTGTCTAGGTGAAGAAATCCCAGAAAAAGATATTTCTGTATAGGAAGGGGAAAAGAGGTCCCAAACCTACACATGAGAGCTGTGACTTTATGTAGAATACAGATAGAAAAGAAACAACTAGGTTTTTTTCACTCATTTCCCTATTCCAGTTCTTAAATCCATGGCCGACTAAAGAGGAGATGTGCCTATTTAGGATTAAGAATGGAAGAGGGCCCTAGACTTTGCTCAAAGCAAAGTGAAAGATCATAACCAAACAATAGCTATGTAGTTTTGATTCCCCAGGAGCAGATCAGAGTATCATTTCTAGGCTGCAACATAATTTAAAGCCTATAGTTGAATAATTAAAGCAGCAAACTCAAATAAAAGGGGAACCTGCAGTTCTATTTTTGAACCTATAGAGCTTGTTTATAATGGCCAAGTCCAATAGCCAACTATTGGAACTCTACCTGGCATAAGCCCAGCGCTATATTGATTAGCTCCAAATAGAGGTCAGGTCTTGACAGAGCTAAGACCAGTTAGGAAGCAATCAGACTTGTCCTAAATCAAACCACTTTGGTATCTACAAAAGTTTACAGGTCTTCAGTCTAAATCTCCCCTGAGATTCTGGAATGACATAGTAATTAAAACACAAAGAAGCTTAGAAGGTTTAAATAGGTAAGTCCAGACATTTTTCTCCACAAGTGCACAGGTCTTGAATCTAACATAAATTAAGAAGTCAGAAAGTATTTTAAAAATCAGGAAAAAAATTTTAAAATAACATCACTTAATGACCTTTTATAGTGATAGGAACACTAAAAACAAAGATTTCTTCAAATGAAGCATCAGAGAACAACACAGCTTAGGCACCAGCCCAACCATAATTCCTAAAAAAGAAGAGGCAACAAGTTTTTTTTTAAGTTAAAATATTTTTAAATTAAATGAAAGCAGTACAGAAAAAAATATGGAAAGATGTGATAGTTATGAAAGAAAAAATGAGAATATGAATAAACATCTTGAAGTAAAAAAAATTTTTACCAAGGAGGTAAAAATGACCAAAATTAATGAAAGAGAAACTGATTCTATGAGACCCAAGAAATATCAAAACTAAGTAAAAAGATTGAAAAATGGATGAAAATATATGTATCTCTTAGTGAAAACAGGTTAAAGGTCATTTAAAAATCAGTCATCTACTTGAAAGATATGATCAAATGAAAATAAATCTTTAAAAAATAAAATCTTCCAAAATATCTTATAATTGGGCAATGTAGATATATAATTAATCTACCTGTCACCACCCAAAAGAAACCACAAAAAGAAATCTAGAAAAATCTCAAGCTTTTAATTCAAAGAAAAATACCACATTCATAAAGTAAGGAGTTAGGTCTGAGGGGCCAGAGTAAGGATCACACATTAGCAGGCCCCATCATAAAAGGAGAAGAGATCTTAGAATGCAGTATTGCAGAAGGCAAAAGATACAAACTTATTGCCAAAAATAAAAAAAAAACTTTTTCCAGCACAATTGAGTATATTCCTATAGGGGAAAAAATATATCTTTGATGAAGTGGAGAACTTCTAAGGATTCCTGATAGAAAATCAGAATTGTTTTGAAAATGTGGAAATACATCCACACAAGTCAAGAGAAATATAAAAGAATAAAAATGTCTGAGCAACAATAACTTACTAATAAGGATAAATTATTTACATTCTAATATGAGGAAATCATCTATATATCTCAGAATTCTAACAATATCAGTGGTCACAGAGTGGTCTTACTATAGAGGAGGCCTGGGTTCTATGATATTGATTAGTTTAAAAGAAGATTAGAGGGCAGGGAAATATACTAAGGGGAATAAAAGGAGAGAAAGAATAAGAAAATGATCTCAAATAATCGAAGTGTACAAATGAAAATTTATTCAAACAAAGAGGAAGGAGTGAAGAATCAGAAGGCATATGAATCTCACTCTCATTTGTATTGGTTAACATTAGGAGAAATACACATATTTGAGTATAAAAATATATTTCACTAAATGAGGAAACAAAAAAAGTAGTGTGAAGATGGGATTAACTCTCCCCTGCCCATTTTTAGATTTAATCAACAGAAGTTTTTACACCCCACTTATCCTTAAGTGTTGGAGGTCTGTGACCCACATGTGTGAAAGTGGGTGATGAATCAGAACCCACTGACTGCCCCCTGCGCATTCCTAAACAAATCTTTAGCTGTAATTGGTCCACATAAAATGGGAGGAAGTCACAGGAAGTGACCAAAAGGAATTGTTTTTTTTAAAATGTCAAGAACTTCCTGTGAAGAGGTCTTTGGCTTTGAACTTAACCCTGGAGGAACTCAGGCTGAGGACTGCTTCTATCAGGACTACCATGTGGGTGAGTAAGAAAGGCTGACTCCCTTTCCTGGCTTTCCTGGAAATACTAGCATCTGGAGGGGCCTCTCATCTTGGAGGAGGCCTCCTGGCTAAAACCTTTGTTAATTGACCTGTAGGTTCTCTGGCTGGGGCTTCTGGAGCCCTGCCAGAGTAAAGCCAGGCCTTAAGCAATAGTCTAGCTCTTTAAGCTAGATTTTTTTACTCTCCCCTCTTTCTCATTTCTCTACTTTCACAGTAGACAAGAAAAAGGGGGGGGTGAAAAAAAATAATTAAGAGAGAGCTTAGTTTTAAGTTAAACAAACTCTAAGCAAAAAGTGGGTTCCAGATATGGGATTATAAGATAGTAAATAAAGGATAAAAACTTGTTAAAAGGCAATAGGAAAGGGAAAGGGAAAAGAGGCCTAGAAGCAATAGCAGATTACACCAAACCCAGGACCCTGTTGGGGAACTGATGCTTTTCTTACTACCACCTTTTCTTAGTAAAATGGGTGTATGAATCAAAGAAAATGCAATGTATAAGATAGAGGTAAATGCACAATTAATAATTATAAATTGAATATCAATGGGATGAAACTCACCCATAAAAAGAAAGAGGATAAAAGAAAGAATTAGAAAGCAAAAGTCAACAATATATGATTTATTTTCAACAAATAGCATAGAAGCTCTATTCTTAAAGAAAAAAGTTAAATGAGTAATAAGGAGAAATAGATATTAAAACTATAATAGCGTGGTGTCTCAGTTTACTTTCTCAGATCAAGATAAAAATAAGAAAAAGAGAAGTGAAAAATATTAATAACATTTAAATATTATTTATTTTTAGAGATCATTGCTTTAGAATAGAAATGAGTGAGAATATATATTTCTCAGTTATTTATGGAACCTAAAGCTATTATTCTGAGGATATCTAATCAGGAGATCTATAAGCTTGCTAATCAGGACCAAAGTATGTATTAGGGTATAAAAATCTTCCAAATGAAATCAGAAAAAAAGAAATATTTAACACAAACCAATACATAATAAAAATAATATTCAAATAAGTATATTGGAAAATATATTTAAATGAATCAGAGAATAAATCATCTAAAAGAATGGGGAGGTCAAAGAACAAATATAAACATTGAATGAATTCATTAAAGATAATGACAACAATGAGACAAAATGACAAAAATTTTGAGATGTAGCCAACATAGACCTTAGGGAGAAAATAATATCTTTAAACATTTTCATCAGTAAAAGAAATAAGAATAAATCTATGAATTGGCCATAAAAGAAAATCCTAGAAATCCAAAAAAATGTCAAAGCCCAGTAAACACCAAAATTAAAATCCTTAAAATAAAGCAATGATCACAGTTAAAGCAAAAAAAAAATCAACATTAATTAATAAGTAAATGTAGAACCTTGAAAGAAAATACTTATAATAAAACTGATAAAATATTAGCTAATTTGATTTTTTAAAAGAAAGAAAAATACCAATCCTTAGGATAAAAGATAAAATGGTGAATTCACCACCAATGAATATAATATAAAGGAAATTATTAGGAACTATTTTGCCCAAGCATATACCAATAAAACAAAAAAAAAAACAAATAATATAGGATTAATATTTTCAAAAAATGCATTAAATGCCCAGATTAGCAGAAGGAAAATAAAAGACAACAATTTCGGAGGGGGTGGGGTAAGAATTGAACTAATGGTACATGAATGGCCAAAGAGGAGAAACAGGGACTGATTAATATACAAGTGAATTCTATCAAATATTTAAAGCAAAATTAATTCTCATCTCAGATAAATGCTTAGAATAAAATAGAAAAAGAAGTGATCCTGCCAAATCCTTCCCTTGATTAAAAAAAAAAAAGTCTTGATACCTGAAGCATAGAAAGTCAAAAATATCCAAATGAAATAGTGATGCAAAGTTTTAAACATAATGTTAGCAAAGAAACTACAGTAATACAGTATAAGTACTAAATGCCATGACAAAGTTCAATTTTAAAAAAAGAAAAGTGGAACTGATTCCAGTTTAATAAAATTATAAATTTAATTTGAAATATTAATAACAAGAATAACAAAAAATCACATTACTAAAAGAAAGATGTAATAGAAAAGGCTTTTGATAACATACAACACAATTCCTTTTTATTATAAAAATTATAATAATAGACATATCTTTCCCTAATGTGATAAGTAGTATTCAACTAGCGGTTGCCATCAATGTAAAAATTAAATTAAATCTCAATAATAAAAATATTATATTTTAGGAGATTTATTAATGATCATTAGAAATAAAAGAATAAAAGGGATACAAAATAAAAAACCACATGCCCCTACCTAATTAACCTGTTCAAAACCCCCACACTTACCACCACCATACTTGAGACATCAAGCAAAAAGAGCAAAAGTATGACTGCCCACTCAACTTATTCCCTGTCTACCAGAAGTCTACAGGAAGTACATAAGGACAGAAAGTCAGTGAGCTCCCAGGAAATATAGTTCTTTTTTAGCGTAACAGATTTTCAATTATACATCTCTCAAACTAAGAGCCAACATGAGCAGTAATGGAGATAAACTAGGAATCTTTCCAATAAAATCAAGGTCAAAGGAAGGATGTCAATTTTGACCATTTTAATTCAATTTAGTAGTATATATGACAGTTTTAAATGTAGAAGAACAATAAATTTAAAAGAAAGTCAAGTAAAGAGGGGACAAAATTATTGCTTTTTGCAAACCATATGATGGTTTACTGGGTGAATCTTAAAGAGTCTGCTAAAAAAATATAGTTGAAATAGCTTTTTAGAGAAATTTAAGAACACAATATAACATAAAGCACAAATCATTAGTATGTCTATATATTACCAACAAAATCCATCATAAAGAGAAAGACAAATGTCATTTAAATTACCCAGAGAAAATATAAAATACTTGGGATAGTATCTGCCAACACTCTTAGTAACTATATGAACATAAAACTACAAAGAAATATTTCTATAAAAATGGATCTAAGTAATTGGAAGATTACTAATTGCTCACAGCTAGGCTAGACTAAAATAACAAAAATGATAATATTCTATAAATTCTTGTACTAATTCCTTGCCATACTAATCAGACTAACAAAAGTTTTACTTTATAGAGTTGCAAAAAAAAAGAAAGAAGTTTAAAAATTCATCTAGAAGCACACAAGTTCAAGAACCTTAAGGAAAATAATGAAAAAAGTGGGAAGAAGGGGGCCCTAGCTGTATTAGATTTCAAAACTCATCTCAAAAACCAAAGACCCCAGCTATTTGGGGCAAGAACTGACTATTTGACAAAAACTGTTGGAAGAGCTAGAAAATAGTTCAGCAAGAAATAGATCTAGACCAACAACTTAAAGTGTATTTCAAGAAAATCTCCAAATGTGTACATGAAAAGTGATATCATAACCAAACTAGAGGAGTGAGGAAAAAATTCTCTATCAAATCCAAGTTTGGAGATCCTGATCACACAGGAAATACAGAGGATCACAGAAGGTAAAATGACAACTTTACTTACATAAAATTAAAAAGTTTTACCATCATAAAATTTATGCAACTAAAACTGGAAGAGAAGAAAAGTGGGGGGAAATTATGAAAAATTTTTCTGATAAAGTTCTCATTTCTTTGATATGTAGTAACCTGATCTAAAATATAAGAAATCCAAAGTTTCAAGAATCATGTAAAATTATTCAAATCATTAATAATTAGAAAAATGCAAATTAAATAGCTCAGTTTGAAATTATGGATAAGATTGACAGAGTTGATAAAAAGGGGGAAAGAGAAATGCTAAAGACACTGTAAGAAAATAAACACATTAACACATTTGGTTGAATTGTAAACTGGCCCAGCCATTCTGAAAAGCAATTTGGAACTATTCCCAAAAAGCTATTACTCTGAGCATACAGTACTACTAGATCTCTATCCCAAAGCGATAAAAGAAAAAGAAAAATTATATATATATGTATATATATATGTGTGTGTGCATGCGTGTAATGTATGTATGTATATAAAACATATACACATACACATAAATATGTTCATTTTATAGCAGCAAAGGGTTAGAAATTTGAAGAAAGGAAGAATTATTTATATAACCTCTTCTATAAGCCAGTCACTTTGACAAATATAATCTCATTTGATTCTCACAATACCAGAAGGTAGAAATTCTTATTATCCATATTTTGTAGTTGGAAAAACTGAGGCAAATATGTTGAGTGATTTACCAAGGGACACACAACTGGTAAATGTCTGAAATCTGATGTGAATTGAAGTCTTCCTGCGTCCAGACTCATAACTCCATTCATTGTGTTGTAATAATGGTTTCAGTTTCAGAAAATGGTTTCAGAAAGGCCTGAGAACACTTTTATGAACTGATCCAAAGGGAGTTGATAAGCCTCAGAAGTGTAATTTATACACAATAACAATATTATGAAGATGGCTTTCAAAGAATTAGATACTCTAATCAATGATAAATATTGCATCCCTTCTCCATATATATGTCCATTCAAATGTTTATATTTCTGTCAATATAGGAATTTGTTTTTATTGTACAACATGTTCATCATAGAAATTTTGTTTTCCTTGCTTTTTTCTTTTCTTTTTATTTTTTGCACAATTACTGGTAATGTTTTATTTTTCCAATTTATTTGTAAAAATAATTTTGGGTGTTTGTTTTCTAATATTTTGAGTGCTGCATTCTCTCGCTTCTTCCCTTCCTTCCCCACCTCCCTGAGATATTAAGCTTTTGGTTAGTGGTTAAACAAGTGCTCTGATATAAAACATATTCCCATATTCATAATTTTGTGGAAGAAGACACATTTTTAAATTAAGAAAATAAAGTGAAGAATTGTCTGCTTCGATCTGAATTTTCTTGCTTTCTCTGTGGAAGGATGTGTAATCTAAAAAATTAATGTACAATAACTCCGAGTATTATATTTAATAATATTTATTAATAATGACTAAAATAAAAAGCTAGAGTAAAATGGGAGCTAACTCAGGCTTAGTCATAAGAGAAGAGATAGGAAAGGGCAGAGTTAAAGAACTATATATACACTTAACAAATGCACACATGGGGATAAAGAGTAAAGGGATGCTGGGAGTTCAAGGGTACAAAATTTTCTAATTACACATTCCCCCTGTGATTCTTTTGGGAGATCAGACTCCCCAACGGGATCATTCAAAATATAATTAACTTATAACTTTAACTAGAGGTACATACAATATTAAGGCTTCGAAAGGAAAATTATAATAATAAGGGGATAAGAGGGAAATAAAAGAGAAAAAGAGCAAAACCAAAGTTAGGTGCATTGACAAAAAGCCAATTAGGGGGCAGTATCCTTTTGGCATAAGAGTGTACATTCAAAACAAATGCATTCAACCCCCCATAGTTCAAATTCACCATAACTCAAAGTCCATTCTAGACATTTTGGTGCAGCATGTGGTCTTTACAGTCATCTTTGTGGTGCCTTCTCCAAAAGGTTCACCGTCTGGATTCTGGGAGGTAGTCTCTTCTAAATTAGTATCAAATTCAAATCTAAGTTCACAACATTAACAGAGTCCCTCTGAGGAGAATAATAATGAATTCCCCCCTGGAGGAGGATACAGGGATGCACATAGGAATCTCACAGGGATACATGGTCGAGTCATAAGGCATATGAATCAATTATCAAAAATATAAACAATCCAAAGAAATTTTTAAATAACCTTTGAGTAAAATATAGAATATCAAAAATGTTAAAAAAATTTTGGGAAGGAAAAAAATTCATAAATACAACAGGTTCTTGTAGCAATCCATGTCCCCTAAGTCTACAATGACAATCATTCAATCACTCACTAACCCAATTTAGCAGTCTGGACTAGAGTAAGTTGCCACATCATGAAAGAAAATAGAAAAAAGAGACTAGATCTCAAAACAAATGGAAAATAGAATTCCCTCGTGTGACCCTTTTCTTTGCTTTTCCAGGATAATGGAGCCAGAACAATTGAAGTTATGTACTTGATATAGCATGTGGTAGGAGGAAGTCTTGCATTTAACACATGTTAAATAGCTGCAACCTCAAGTCTCACACATGATCAAGTTCTTGCACTCTGCACAGAATCTCATCCATCCCAGTAGGATTGGTTTGGTCTCTTTCACCTTGTGCTTGATAGGCACTATGCAAGTTAGCTTTGTGCTTTGGCACTGTGCAGTGACTATTTTTGTATTCCCTTCTCCTGGAATCAGACAGAATCATTAAGCAAAGTCCCATAATTTTTTTATATTTAATACAATTTATTAATAATAACTTGAAGCAAAAAGGAAAATAAAAGGCTAGAGAGAAAGAGAAAGCTCACCCAGCCACACAGGAGGGAAGAAAGAGAGCTAGGGAGGAGTTACAGAACTATATACACACTTAACAAACACAAACGTGGGGATAAAGAGGAAAGAGATCCTGGGAGATGTAGTTAAAGGGTACAAAATTTTCTAATGACAAGGATGGAAAGGAGAGAAGGTAGATTTTTGTTGGGAGATAAAAACAGGATTCTTATAAACATTACTGCAACCTAATAGGAAGATAATAATTAAACCTCATTGAGATATAAAATTACTTCAGTGGATAATTAGTCATTCATATTTCATCTCTGCACTAAAGACTGTCTGATTGCTCCTGGTACATTCTGCTGATAAAACAGGCCAAAATTGACCCATCTTCTGGTCCTACCAGGAATAAGGATGCCACATACTCTCCTTATTCAATTTAGGCAAGCTAGATTTACAGACAATTGACCATATTAAATATTCTATCTCTTTCCTCCAAGTCAAATCACCATGTGTTTATTAATCACCTATTATTTGCTAGGCACTTTGTTAAGCTCAGGACCTCCAATGCTCTCATGAGCTCTATACTCAGCAGTGAAAATACTCACTTTTCATCCCATCTTCCAGAATCTTTCTCATGTTATAGACTTCAGTTTGGATTTAAACTTTCCCATTCATTTATTTTTTAACTTTATTTACTCAATTTAGAACATTATTCCTTGGCTCTGAGAATCATATTCTTTCCCTCCCCTTCCCCCACCACTTCCTGTAGCCGACATGCAATTCCACTGGGTATTACAAGTGTCCTTGATCAGAACCTATTTCCATATTGTTGCTGTTTGCACTAGGATGATCATTTAGAGTCTACATCCCCAATCATAGAATCAAGCAGTTCTTTTTCTTCGGTGTTTCTGCTCCCACAGTTTTCCCTCTGAATGTGGATAGTGTTCTTTCTCATAGATCCCTCTGAGTTGTTCAAGATCACTGCATTGACACTAGTAGAGAAGTCCATTACATTCAATTGTACCACAGGGTATCAGTCTCTGTGTACAATGTTTTCCTGGTTCTGTTCCTTTCGCTCTGTATCAGTTCCTGGAGGTCGTTCCAGTTCACATGGAATTCCTCCAGTTTATTATTCCTTTGAGCACAATAGTATTCCATCACCAACATATACCACAATTTGCTCAGCCATTTCCCAATTGATGGGCATCCCCTTGTTTTCCAATTTTTGGCCACCACAAAGAGCACAGCTATGAATATTCTTGTACAAGTCTTTTTCCTTATTATCTCTTTGGGGTACAAACCCAGCAGTGCTATGGCTGGATCAAAGGGCAGACAGTCTTTTATCGCCCTTTGGGCATAGTTCCAAATTGCCCTCCAGAATGGTTGGATCAATTCACAACCCCACCAGCAATGAATTAATGTCCCTACTTTGCCACATCCCCTCCAGCAATCATTACTTCCCATTGCTGTCATGTTAGCTAATCTGCTAGGTGTGAGGTGATACCTGAGAGATGTTTTGATTTGGATCTCTCTGATTATAAGAGATTTAGAACACTTTTTCATGTGCTTATTAATAGTTTTGATTTCTTTATCTGAAAATTGCCTATCCATGTCCCTTGCCCATTTGTCAATTGGAGAATGTATTAATTTTTTGTACAACTGATTTAGTTCTTTATAAATTTGAGTAATTAGACCTTTGTCAAAGGTTTTTGTTATGAAGATTTTTCCCAATTTGTAACTTCCCTTCTAATTTTGGTTGCATTGATTTTCTTGGTACAAAAACTTTTTAAATTTAATATAATAAAATTATTAATTTTACATTTTGTGATTTTTTCCTAACTCTTGCTTGGTTTTAAATTTTTTCCTTTCCCAAAGATCTGACAAGTATACTGTTCTGTGCTCACCTAACTTACAGTTTCCTTCTTTATATTCAAGTCATTCACCCATTCTACACCATTTATCTTGGTGTAGGGTATATGATGCTGATCCATTCCAATTTTCCCAACAGTTTTTATCAGTTAGTGGGTGTTTGTCCCAAAAGCTGGGATCTTTGGGCTTATCATAGACAGTCTTGCTTAGGTCACTTAGTCAAGTCTATTCCACTGATCCTCCTTTCTGTCTCTTAGCCAGTACCATATTGTTTTGATGAGCACTGCTTCATAGTATAGTTTGAGACCTGGGACTGCAAGGTCACCTTCCTAAACTTTTCCATTTATTTTTTTAAAACCCTTACCGTCCATCTTGGAGTCAATACTGTGTATTGGCTGGAAGGCAGAAGAGTGGTAAGGGCTAGGCAATGGGGGTCAAGTGACTTGCCCAGGGTCACACAGCTGGGAAGTGTCTGAGGCCAGATTTGAACCTAGGACCTCCCATCTCTAGGCTTGGCTCTCAATCCACTGAGCTACCCAGTTGCCCCCTAACTTTCCCATTTATTAAAGCTCTATTTCTACTCAATGTATACTTATCGATATCTGTGCTTTGGCCTCTCTTAAAATGCAAAATATTTGAGGTCAAGATGTTTTCATTTTTATTTTTTGTGTCTATGGCACTAACAAAGGGCCTAAAACATAATAGGTCCTTAATAAATTCCTATTTTCTTTATAACCCTTACCTTCCATCTTACTAGCAGTAAAGACTAGGCAATAGGGGTTAAGTGACTTGCCCAGGGTCACATAGCTAGAATGTATGTAGGCCAGATTTAACACCAGGACCCCAATTTCAGAGCCTGGCTCTTAATCCACTAAGCCACCAAATGCTCCCTCAATAGATACCCACTGAATTGAAAAGAGAGGTAATTTATGAAGGCTGAAAAGATTTCATGGATTTTATCTCTTGGGTAATTCATTTTCATTATGTTATCATATGTAGGAACTAATATGATACAATGTATACTACATTTGAGCCTCACAAAAACCCTCTTAAGAGTTTATTCAGATATTATAATTCCTATTTCATGAGAGAAATCTTGAGGATCTATCAAGGAAGATAAATAATTTTCCTAGAAGTTAAACACATGGGTCATATGTCTATCAAGGGTCAGAGGCAGCACATGAATCAAGATTTTCCTGGCTCCAAGTTCAGAACTATGCTAAATTCATTGGATTTAGATGAAATGCTAGAGTGAAAGGCAGCTAGATTACAGAATGCATCAAATCCAAACCTGGAGTCAGGAAGATCTGAGTTCAAATGCTCAGACACTTACTAGCTGTGTGACTCTAGGCAAGTCACTGTTGACTCAGTTTCCTCATCTATAAAATGAGCTGGAGTAGGAAATAACAAATTGTTTCATTTTCTTTGCCAAGAAAACTCCCAAGTGTGGTCCTAAAAATTTTAGTTAGACACAACTGAAAATAACTCAACAAATGCCTCAATGAGCCTTTGAAGTAGTTCCCATTTTTCTGTGTGTGATAATTCATTTTCATTCAACAAATATTTATTAAGTATCTGAAAAGCATCATAGCATGATGGACAAAGAGCCAGGTTTGGGGTCAAGAAAATAACTTGTATCACTGCCAACATATACTGTCTGTGTTACCCCAAGTAAGTCACTTGAATTCTCAACACCTTAAGCAATTCATTGAGTTAATGTTTCAAAGATCTGCCCTTATAAAGGATAGTTTTGATACCTGGGATGCCAATGAAATCAAAGGTCCAGGCCCTATTATTCCTATTCTTCCTCCTATATGCTAGTCACCTTTATAAGCTGAATAAAAAAGATGAAAACCCTCAAGAAGCTAATGTGCCATCAGTCTACCACATATTTACAGATCTAGATGAAATCTATATTAGTAAATATAAATCAGTTGAAATGGGCAAGGAAGCAATACAATTTGGAGGATTCAGGTGAGGTATCTTAAATGAGGAATCCCTTAAGGTGTGCTAAAGTGAAGTGGAAATGAGGAGAGAGATACACACCTGCATACACACACCTACTCTCGAGTTCCCTAGTGCTTTCTTTGCGACTGTATGTCTCACAGAGAGATCTGTGTCGCAGAATTCTAAAGAATTGTACCTTTAGAGAAAAAAGAACTCTTATTTTGAGACTTCATTTGTTCCTTAAGTGTTGACCCAGAAGTCTAGGCTAATTTTCAAGGACTAGTGGGCAGTTGTGTGTTCTTTTACCTTACCAATTGTCATCTAATGTGATAAATTAACTGTTCATTTTAGTTTAGCCAAATTTTTCTCCACTGAATCCTGTGGCCTCAATTTCTGTGTGAAACTGACTCGAGATTCAATCATTTCAAGAACCTGAACTACTCAAGGAGATATTTAAAACTCAGGTTTCTCCATTGCTAAATTGTTGGCTAAATTTGCCTTTAAAATGGGCTTTCCTTTCTTGTCAGATTTTTCATTTATGGCTTCTCGCCTCCCTGAAGGATATATTAATGAGGACTTGAGACTTTATTGATGAGGCTATTAGAAAAACCATGACCATGATTAACTTGTGGCTTTAACAATTGACATTCCATCCCCCTGCCATTCAGTTTCTCATTTTAAAGTGTTGACATGTAGTAACAGTATCCAAAAATTATCATATTGTAGATTTGAAATTCAGGAACAAAGGCAGAGCTTTTCAAAGAAGGGATACAGCACATAAATTGGATAAAACATATTTTAATAAAGCACAGAACTAAGAACCAGAAGGACCATTAGAGACCATATAGATTAATCTCCTATTCTACAGAAGAATAAATTGAGACCCAGAAAAAGTAAATGACTCTTCCTAATCTCTCTGTTCCCAATCACATAACTCTGAAATTCATTGACTACACAATCACTAAATTAGTATTCCTAAAGCAAAGTCTAGCTATTTTATTGTCTTTTCTCAGAATTATCAATAATAACCTATTATGTCTTCAAGGAAAAAATACAAATCACTGCATCTTGGTTATGCAGTTGGAAGGGAGCTTACAGGTCATCTCATGGAAGCACCTTATTTCACATTTGAGAAAAATGAAGTTTAGAGGGATTATTTTTTTTTCTCCAAGATTACAAGGGTTGTAAATTCTTAACTATTATTTTAACTCAGTTCCTATGACTAGCAGTATGGGGTTCTCTCAGCTATGCCTCTTCTATTTTGCTTTAAAAGCTCTTAATTCAGTTATCTAATGGAGGACAGAGACTAGATCTAACTCCTGATGTCATTTCATCTTTTTTGGGTTTTTTCTGGTAAATACAAAGAGAAAGAGATATTTATTTATGGCTACAATATGACTTTAAACGTCTTTATAATAACAGGATCAATAAATAAACTGACAAACAACTTAGTATACTATATAACTGTACACTATATAAATGTATATGAAAAATTCTGGGTTTAAAGAGAAAAGTGAAACAATCCTTGTCTATTCAAATGGATAGAAAATATGTTTAAATATATATATATATATGTACATATATAATGCACAAAAATTAGACAAGGTAATTGAGTATTTAAAAATACAAAGAAACATATTTTTTCTAGTTACTATTGATAAAGTAGATTGAATTCATCTAACATTGACTGATAACAACAATATTATGTTTCATGTCTCCAAAGAGTTTATAATCTTTCAGGGAGAGAAAACCAGGGAAGCATTAAACAATAATATAAAATAATATACATGCATTACAACAAATATAAAGGACTATGGCAGTGATGGCAAATCTATGGCACAGATGCCAAAGATGGCCTGCAGAGCACTCTCTGTGGACCCTCCTTATCCCAACCCTCCAGTTCATTACTAGAAAGGCAGAGAGACTTGAATGGAGCTGCTCCTTTCCCCCTCTCCAGAGCCCCTGATGACATTTTTTCACATCTCCCGCCCCTCTCCTTAACAGCCCAATGGGAGCACTTCCTCCTGTGTGGGGTAAAGAGTAGGGGCTAGCCTGAACTCAGTCTCTGAGGGAAGAGGCATGGCACTCTGTCTCCAAAAGGTTTGCCATTACTGTACTATGGGAAATAAAAGGAAGGAAGTGGCTACTTTCTGATGGAAGCAGAGGATCATAGATCTCTTCAGAAATAATCTAATCCAATCCCTTCATTTTGCAGAAGACAAAAATGAAACAGAGAGAGGCTTTATTGTATATTACACCCTCACTAAATGTTTTTCTAATTATTCATTAGGTTGTTGCTTTTTAAACTTCTTATGAAGTAAAACAAGTTCCTCAGAAGTGAGAAATCCCCTAAACCCTTAGATTCACCTGTAGAAATTACTCCTTTGGAACTCTCATATCCCCAGATTAGTTTACTAGTCCTCATTCTTTTTTTTTTTTTAGGTTTTATTTTTTTTATTTATTTTTTATTTTTTTAATATATTTTATTTATTCATTTCCAAGCATTATTCCTTAAAGACATAGATAATTTTCTTTTCCTCCCCCCCCCACCCCCCATAGCCAACACGTAAATCCACTGGGCATTAGATGTTTTCTTGATTTGAACCCATTGCTTTGTTGATAGCATTTGCATTAGAGTGTTCATTTAGAGTCCATCCTCTGTCATGTCCCCTCAACCTCTGTATTCAGGCAGTTGCTTTTTCTCGGCGTTTCCACTCCCATAGTTTATCCTTTCCTTATGAATGGTGTTTTTTTCTCCTGGATCCCTGCAAGTTGTTCAGGGACATTACACCGCCACTAATGGAGAAGTCCATTACGTTCGATTATACCACAGTGTATTAGTCTCTGTGTACAATGTTCTCCTGGTTCTGCTCCTCTCGCTCTGCATCACTTCCTGGAGGTTGTTCCAGTCTCCATGGAACTTCTCCACTTTATTATTCCTTTTAGCACAATAGTATTCCATCACCAACATATACCACAGTTTGTTCAGCCATTCCCCAATTGATGGGCATCCCCTCGTTTTCCAGTTTTGGGCCACCACAAAGAGCGCAGCTATGAATATTTTTGTACAAGTCTTTGTGTCCATTATCTCTTTGGGGTACAGACCCAGCAGTGCTATGGCTGGGTCAAAGGGTAGATATTCTTTTGTTGCTCTTTGGGCATAGTTCCAAATTGCCCTCCAGAATGGTTGGATCATTTCACAGCTCCACCAGCAATGAATTAATGTCCCTATTTTGCCACATCCCCTCCAGCATTCATTACTTTCCTTTGCTGTTATGTTAGCCAATCTGCTAGGTGTGAGGTGATACCTCAGAGTTGTTTTGATTTGCATCTCTCTGATTATAAGAGATGTAGAACACTTCTTCATGTGCTTGTTAATAGTTTTGATTTCTTTATCTGAGAACTGCCTATCCATTTCCCTTGCCCATTTATCAATTGGAGAATGGCTTGATTTTTTGTACAATTGATTTAGCTCATTATAAATATGAGTAATTAAACCTTTGTCAGAGGTTTCTATGAAGATTTTTTCCCAATTTGTTGTTTCCCTTCTGATTTTAGTTACATTGGTTTTGTTTGTACAAAAGCTTTTTAGTTTGATGTAGTCAAAATTATTTATTTTACATTTTGTGATTCTTTCTATATCTTGCTTGGTTTTAAAGCCTTTCCCCTCCCAAAGGTCTGACATGTATACTATTCTATGTTTACCCAATTTACTTATGGTTTCCTTCTTTATGTTTAAGTCACTCACCCATTTTGAATTTATCTTGGTGTAGGGTGTGAGGTGTTGATCTATTCCTAGTCTCTCCCACACTGTCTTCCAATTTTCCCAGCAGTTTTTATCGAATAGTGGATTTTTGTCCCAAAAGCTGGGATCTTTGGGTTTATCGTATACTGTCTTGCTGAGGTCGCTTTCCCCCAGTCTATTCCACTGATCTTCCTTTCTGTTTCTTAGCCAGTACCAAATTGTTTTGATGACTGCTGCTTTGTAATATAGTTTTAGGTCAGGGACTGCAAGGCCCCCATCATGTGTGTTTTTTTTTCATTATTTCCCTGGATATCCTTGATCTTTTGTTCTTCCAAATGAACTTTGTTATAGTTTTTTCTAAATCAGTGAAGAAGTATTTTGGTAGTTCAATGGGTATGGCACTAAATAGATAAATAAGTTTGGGTAGGATGGTCCCTCATTCTTATTCTTCATTTTCTTCCCTTATATCCCTAACCTCAACAGAATTCAATATATCCTTTATCAAAGATCATGCCTATGGCCTCTAACATGATGGTCTCTATCCAGAGAAACATTGCTCTTTACATTTGTGCAATTTCTAGAGATAAAAGCTATCTTTCTTCTCTCAAAATATTATCCTTAAAAATAAAATTGCAATCATATTTGGCCCTAATTGCTGAATATGCAGTCCCATTTTATGTTCATTTTCCTTATGCTGGTGATATAGTTTTTCTAAAACTATTCATAAGAGTCATGGAAGAGTCACTCCTATAATATCTTTCTTCTTGTCAAAATCTTTAAGTACCCATCAGTCTATTATTATATGATTAAAGCTGTCCAATTTTAGCCCATTGAAAAAACTCCCCTTATGGTGATAGAAATAAATCACTATGCAAGACCTACCCATCCAATCTCTGAGACTTTTTTATTTTGAATTATACTTCTCCATATTCAACCAGAAGAACAATGTTTTCATTTGAAGTTGGTCCTTTTAACTAATGTTAAATATACTAGATGAGCCAGAAGTAGCTCAGGCTAGTCCAATGAAACCCTATTTGGATTGGAAAGCAATTAAAAATGTTGGACAATATAACTTAATAAAAAAGTATTTCATATGTAAAAGGAAATTGAAAATTTTCAATTACTACCTGAAATACATGTTGATCTCCTCCACCTCCACATTCATGATGTCATGATTGTCAACAATGCTGTTTGAGAAAAATATGAGTATACTTGAGTAGAAATTGGGCCATAATTTGGCACTTCAGCTCACCTAGGCTTAGATCATTATGCTAAAGGATGCAAAGAATCAAAGTCAATCATTCAAAGTCAATCCTTAAACTAACAAAAGCTAGAAGATAGTCTTTCTGTTATTTTAAAGTAAAGTCATTCTGTCCTTTATAAATAATATGTGTCATTTAATTTTTGGGCATCCCAGTTGTCTTATCTCACCATGGCAGGCTAGAAATATGGTGGCATAGTCAATGTTTACTGAATAAGTTAATAGTCAGTCAACTAGCATTTATTAAATACCTACTAGTTCCAGGGATATATCACCAATTTTGTGAGCTGCCAAGAATGGAGAAGTTGAATCCAAGTGAGGCCAGAAAAACTAAGCAGGTTTGACTTTCCATAAAAGGATTTGGCCTGAGAAAAGCCACCATACTTCTAGCCTGCCATGGTGAGAGATAAGACAACTGGGATGCCCAAAAATCAAATGAAAAAAGGAGTATTTTGCCATATATATAAAAAGGATGAATTGGATTTAGGAAGGGTAAAAGTAAGGAATCAAGCTATTAACTATATAGATGAAAATTTTAATCATTGTACAGATATTTCCATCTCTCTGTATTTCATGTTATAGAGGCCCAATATTTAGTGTTAAATATTCATAGCTTTAGGCTCTAGGTTATTTTTGCTTTTTGCGCTTTTCAAATAGTGTTGACATGCTTCAAATAATCCACTCATTTATTTCCATTTGTACTAAAT